>NW_004955496.1:2419427-2463907 GCF_000276665.1 Chinchilla lanigera | reverse complement strand
GAAATTTTCTGCTATTATTTCTGCAAATATTCTTTTTATGTCAGTTGTGTTGCCTCCTGCTGTTTCATTTACTCCTATAAGTCATACATTATTCCTCTTTGCCTCATCTTGCAGCTGTTGAATTGACTTTTCCTGGATCCTTGTTGATTTTATGAGATCCTTTCTTTCACGGTTGCTAGCTGCCATGCTGTCTTCAAAGTCTGAGGTTCTATCTTCAGCTTCATTCAAGAGCTTTTGGTAGCTTTCCATGGCAGCTTTGTTTTCCTGGAAATCTCTTTGAATCTGGTTGATGCACTCTAAATCCTTTCTATATTTTTCATTTAATGCTTCTGTTCATTGCCTTTGTTCTTCTATTTTCTCATATGTTTCTTCTTCAGCCTTTTTGAGCAGTTCTTTCATTATTATTGTCATTTCATTTTTTGCCTGAGAGATTATTTCTTTTTGTTTGTTTGTTTTTTTTCTGGTACCAGGAATCGAACTCATGACCTCGCACTTGCCAGGCAGGCGCTGTGCCACTGAGTTAAATCCCCAGCCCCTCTGAGAGATTTTTTCTGATCTCATCTCTTCTATGGCCTTATTCAGTTGCTTTTTTACTTCCATTGCAATCATTCCAGCTATTTCAGGCATGTGTTTACCAAGTTCTCCTATGTCGATATCTCCCGGACTTGTTCTGAGTGGGGTGGAGTTCTGGGATTGTGTTTTAGTTCTTCATTTTGTCGTGTTTGTTACTGGATGAAGAAAGCTAAGTTTCCCTCTTCAGTGGCTGCACAGCAAAGGCCCCTAGTGTCTCTAGTTTTCCTGCTGGTTAGGTTTGCCCTTCACTGACCCCTGAGAAGCACTACTTAGTCTTGGGTTTTCTGGCAGTTGTTGATTTGTATCTAGTTATCCCAGGTCTCAGACTTGGGCATTTGTGTCAGCTGATGGAAGACCATCTGATCCAGCATCCCCTTGCAGTTCAGGGCACACGCACGGCCCAGACTCGGGTTGCACTGGTGTGACAATCCCAGTCCAGTGGGCCTATGTCTCCAGGCAGTTCAGGGTACAGGCAAAATCCAGACACAAACTGCAGGATTGGCAGTTTGTGAACTACCTGATTCTGTGTCTCCAGTCAGTTCAGGACACATACAGGAACCAGATGTAGGCCGGATGGACAGCAATCACAGACTGCCCATGCCTGTGATCCCCCAGGTGGTCCAGGTGCAAGTAAAGCACAGACTTGAACCACTGGACCAGCAGCTCTTGGAGCATTCTCTCACTTGGCACAGGGCATGCAGGGAGGACCCACACATGAACCCCAGTGAGAACAGTCCCCGGGGCTTCTGAGTGAGGACCTCCTGTCTGCCACAGGTGCGTGGAGGGCAGAGACTCAGACTGTAATTGGCGGTGGGGTCCTGGGTTGCCTGCTTTGCCCCCAGGAAGTAGATGGGAAATACCTGGTTCTCTCTGCGAGTTTCAGCTGAGAACTGTGGCAGTGGGAGTAAAGCACAGACTTGTACTGTGGGACCAGCAGCTCTTGGAGCACTCACTCACTCAGTGCAGGGTGCTCACAGGGAGGGCTCACATGCACACCCCAGCTAGAGCAGTCCTTGCGGCTTCTGGCTGAGGACCTCCTGTCTGCTGTGGGTGCATGGAGGGCAGAAACTCAGACTGTAATCTAGTTCAGTTTTTTAAAGTACTAGTAAATCACTGTTCCACACAGAGGACTTTGGTTCATATTAGTAGTAAACTAAAATATAAATATCTCAAAAGAGCCATGAACATATTAGAAATGATTTAGTTGAGATGTTTTTAATTCTTCTGGGAAAATACCCAGAAGGAGAATGGCTGGATTGAATGGGACTGCTAATCCTCATATTGCCTCCCTAGTGTAAGACACTGAGAAAGTAAATAAGACCCAAAATCTACAATAGATATTCTGAAAGGGAAAGAAACTGTTCAAAAAGAAAGAACAATTGGGATGGGTAGAAGGAGAAAAGAAGGAAAGGAAAAGAAAATATATATATATAAAAGATAGATAAGATTGTTATACAAATGATTTCTTTTAGTTCATTGAAAAAAGGGTTTGTATTTATACTGTTTGATCTGTTATGCATGCCTATATCCTGTAATCTGAGGAGCTACTTTGAAGATAACAATACACAATACATTAGTCATTGTTAATCTCCTATTATCTTGTTTTAAAATTCTGCATTATTGTTTTCTTTTCTTCAAAAAAGAGAAATGTTTCTATTCAGCATGTCTTACAAAGTATAAAGTCAACAATATTACCTCGATAGCACTCATACGTGTGTGCTATATGTATATACTGCAGAGCTAAATAAAGCTTGTAAAAACAAGCCAGACATTACATTCACTCTGATAATTGTTTAGAGATGTTGGTTTTACTGGCCAGTTCAGAGGGAAAAAGGAAAAATGGAAAAACATCAACCACTACCCCATAAGATCAATCAAGAAATTCAAAATTGTTTCTGATGTTACAATGGATATGATTTTTGAAGACATCATAAAATAATTTAAAACATATTCCTATTGCTATAGATAATATTTATCTAAAACAAAGAAACGATAACCATACAAAATTGAATGTGAGTGACTTCACTTTAGGAATTCTTTGTGACCTAATGTACAAAGCAATTTTGATGGAAAGTAAAGCAGAAAATTCAGACTCTACAAGATCTGATATTTCTTCTGAAGTATGACATATTGAAATAATCTCTACTCAAAAGAGTACTGATGAAGCCATTGAGTAAATGATACTAGCTAAGAAGATGAAAGAAATAAATGATGTATTAGAGTATGATGAACAATAGCTTGCAATATATGTTATAGCTCTTTAGAGTTCTCACACTACTTGGGCTTTCATATTTATAAAGGTGATTATGACAGTGTTTTAGGAGTAAGCCAATTTGATTATTCCATTTGAACACAAAGGTATTTTTCTGTTGTTCAAAGATATTTTAAAGTTAAAAATAGATTGATCTAAAGAAACTTCAGATTTTGCATTCCTTGACATATGCAATCTCTTCTTCGGTTTAATCTTTTTTCATAATGCAAACATCAAGGTTTTCTGGCCACACACTGAGAGATTGGAATTAATTTACTCCTGAAATGGTAAATCAGAAAATTAAGAAACTTCAGAAAGAAACTCTTATCAACCCATCTCTCCACACTCTGAGGTGATTGTTTAAATAATTACTGTGGGAAACAACCTCAGATGTGTTTAAATTATAAGAATCCAGCTTCTGAGGGAGGGGACATATTGTTCCCAGTGAGAATCACGTATCATTTGTAAGACTAGAAAAACGTTAGGAGTCATTCTCACTCTGATTAATTAATAAAGTGCAAAATCAGAACAAAACAACATAGACATATAGAATTTTATAGTAGTGGTCATTTCAACAAAATAATGAGACAACATTTCAAATTCCTGAGTAATAAATTCAACTTTTGGAGAGCCAAGAAATGCTTCTAAGAAGAGGATGGTATGTGAACCAAGGTTTTAGGAGTGAATCCGTACTAGTGGATGGGAGAAAACCTGCTCTGGCCAAAAAAGTACAAAGACATTGGGTGCATTGAAGGAGGTGAAGAAATAGCACATGGTCCTGAAAGGGAGGAGTGTAGACTCTCCCAGTGACAAAGACAAGAGGCTGACAAAGCAGCAATTTCAGGAAAACAGTTTTTCAATCATGTGCAAGAGTTCCTTGACTCAATTCACCTTGCAGATATGACATGTGTCTCTAAAAATGTTGTGTTCTATGCCTGGACAACTACAAGAAGATGATCTGTATCCACGCAAATGAACTCTTCCTCAAACATTAAAAAAGAAAATTGCTATTCAGAACACATGCTGATATGTCCAGCTCTTCTAGTGAACCCCACAGCTTCCCAAGAGCCATGGTATAGAAACACGGGATAGAGATTTTCTGCATATTCATGGGAGGATGCTGGCACTGGTAATAAAAGATTAGCACCAATACATCAAGATTATTATGTAAAAGTGTCATGGTTGATAGAGAAACAAAGGGCACTGACAATTTATGGTTTTTTTTTGTTGTTGTTGTTGTTTTTTTTTGTTTTGTTTTGTTTTTTTTTTTTGGTTTTTCTCCGGTACCGGGAACCGAACTCACGACCTTGCGCTTGCCAGGCAGGCGCTTTGCCGCTGAGCTAAATCCCCAGCCAAGACAATTTATGGTTTAATGAGTCTTCTGACTTATTTGTCTTTTAAAAAAACTCCCCAAATCTTGGCTTTCAAGTAGAGAACTCTTCTACTAGCTAGGTGTATAAACCCAAGCAATTAATTTAAATCTGATCTTTAAAATGACAGCTGACATGAACATTCCTTTAAATTCTGCCATATTATGAATTTATAAAACAATGTAAAAGATCATAACATGTAAACCATAAAGACCTATTATAAGATCATTTTCCTTTAAATATGTCTTTAAAACACTTATCTAACTTGTTTGTTATTCTTCAGAAAATTAGTTCTGTACAGTAAAAATAATGTCTGCCTTTTTACTCTAATTGTACACAGAAAGTAACTTTACCATTAATAAGTGGTCATACTGATAATTTTGGTGTGCAATATATGCCTTTATCTACTTATCTGCATATACAAATGTATAAATCTGGCTTATGAATATAGGAAAATCTTAGTGTTAACATTATATTGTAGTTATATTTAGACATTTTAAAAATATACAAGTTGAAAATTTAAAAATGAGGTAAATAGAATTCACTTATTAATTGATACATCCTGACCTTCATCATGCTCCCTTATACTAACGTGGTTAAATAAATGCAGTATATAGTATGCTTTCGACCATCCTTTCAGTATTTGCCGAATTTATTTATCAGAGAAACAACAGAGAGGATATAAATCTTTTAAATATCAGACTAGATCCATAGGGACAATTAAATCTAAGATATTTATTTAACAATTTAGGTAGAAGCCACTATATAGTCAGACAGAATGTGTCATTACAGGGAAAGTAAATAACTTCTACATCCCCAACCGGAAAACATTAATCAGAAAAGGCAGAACAGGCAGGAAACTTTTCACCAAGAGCTTAAAACTGCAGTGAAGCAGAAGTAATTCATCGCAAAGAGTCTTGAGACTTAGTCACAACAACCTTTACAAGTGGGGAATGTGAACTCATTACAAAGACAATTTTTCAGAAGTGTGGCGCAGCCTAGTAGTGATCAACGGTCACTTGTGAAAATAGAAATGTGGCTACGTCTTTAAAATGTGTTAACTACAAGTAACAGTAAAGACAGAAGAATTCAACAGTTTGGTTCTATAAATAATCGCCACACTGGCTCAAACAGCCATTCAACACAAAGATGAGTGCCACATGACCCTCAAGCAGCCCTCAGTCACAGAACGGAGGCATCTGAACAGAAATGTCATACTGGATGGAGGGTGGCACAGTGAAAGATTACCAACGCATGCAGGCAACAAACGCAGCCCCAGGGGATGCATAACTCAGAGTAATTGCACCTAGAGAGATTTGGGGGAGAGCAGGAGTAGAAGAGGAACAGCTCAACCTGAGGTTTACTTTCTCCTACTTTTCTCTATTCCTGGAAAGACAATGCCTGCTTGGAAAAATGATGAAGGATCATCACAGCAGGGTTTGATTTTCTTCCTTGGCAAGAAATAAAGGAAGAATACAAGGGGCCAGAAATCATGGTAATTAGAGGAGGAGGCTCAAAACCTAAACAATTCTAATAACCAAAGAGAAAAGCTTTTAAATCAATTGTAAATTGAATTTAGAATAATCATGAAGCATTATTTTCCTCCATATCTTCCAAAATGATCCAAATCTGCCAAATACCATCCACAAGTGATCCTGCACATTTGTTTCTAGTAAAGAGTGAAAATTGTTTATTCCAGCTGTCCCACTTTCATACATGGTCAGGAGCGTGGCCTGTATGCCTTGAAACACTAAATTTCATAGTCAAAATCATTTATCAGAGATCTTTCCACATGCTGTCCTACTGTGTGTATAACATAGCCTCTAGGGGTTAAAAACAAGTAAGGAAATTGGTTAATGATTTCTCAACTTGAGAAGCATATAGATATGCAAAGTGATAAAAAATTATAGTAGGTGTTTAAATTTAAAAATTTTATTACAGTAAAAGACACACTACCATGAATTCCTCTCAAAATAATCCCTTTGGCCCAAACACCTGATTACCTGATTGTTCTTCCACTTTCTGAAGCAGTTTTAGAAGACAAATATGGTGAATGCCACTGCTGAATGACACCCAAAGAAAAGACAGGCTGGCAAAAACATGTGTCCTCACCCACCTTATTCACTGGATCTGGCACTGTGGTGCAACTTCTGGCTCTTCTCCAAAGTCAAAATGGCCATAAAAGATAAATAGTTTTAATTCACTCAGAACATCTAGGCAACCATAGCAGTGCAACTAAAGACAGTCATAAAAGGTGACTCCAGAGCTGCTTCACAAAGTGGCAAGAATGATAGGATAAGTGTGTTTAAAGCAAGAAGTATTCTGAAGGTGGCTTATGGCAGTGTTATCTGTATGATCACATGAAGAAGAGTCTATAAAGTGCACAGGTAAAGAACAGAAAATAAGGCTATGATTTGGGAATAGTGTTGTCATGGCAGTATCTTAAAATAGATGGTTTACTATTGTACATTATACAGATTTTAGGATTGATTTTAGGCTATCTATTCTGTCCCAGGTACTTGAGTAAGTGTTGTATAAATGTTTTCTCATTTAGTCTTTCTCCTTTCCCTAATCATGGCTAATAGCCAGTTTACAGATGGGGTAAGCTGTGAGCCTTCGATATACCCCAAAGTAGCTCCTCAAAAGAACAGGATTACATTTAATGGGAGTGTAGGAAAAGAAACACAGGGGATTCAAGCAGAATAAATTGTCTGCATATTCATGGAAGCAAGGGGACCAAGGAATTTTAAGTGTAACTTCTTCCTGTTTTTGTAGGGAAGAAAGCAAACACTCCTACTCAAGACCAGTGGTGCCATCCTACTCTCTGTTGTCTTCTCCACTGTGTTTGAGCATCCGCAGATTCTGAATCTGTGTGTGACTGAGGTTAGGCACCAGTTCATAGACGGAGCAGGAGTGGGGAACTGGATGTGGGGTAACACTGTGAATGTGGATCCTACCTTAAAACCTTAGAGCCAACAAGGGGGACAGGGTCAGATTCATCTATAGAAGTGTAAATGTTTGGCTTGTTTAGCCTGCAGGAATACAGCGTGCCCTGAATAATGGAAACATTTCTCTTCCTGCTATTTTTAAGGATTCTGAGGAACTCCACAAAACAGCTTACTTCCTTGAGAAAAGAGGAAAGATATATTTATTCTGACAGACCATCTTCTCCAAATACCAGTTATAAATTAGTCACCATTTGTTTAAGGCAACTCTAAACTCCCCAAACCAGAAAGACAGTTTTGTTTGCTGTCCCCCATGTAATGTCATTGTGGGCATTAGGTCCCCAAAGGGGCAGTGTTCAACCATGCCTTCCCCAAACACACTGTATTTCAACGACTCTCTTTAACTGGTAGCTCAAACTACAGATTTCATGGAACAGAAGTAGAAATGTGTCTAGTTTCATTACAGTTTTAATTTTATAGGGAGATGGATATTTTTGCACAAGAGAAAACAGCATAATAGACAGTAGATAAGTTCAGTCTTTATAATTTTATCACTTTGAGTTCTCTTTTAACAAAGCTTCTTTAGTTCAACATTGTACAAAGTTATAAATCATTTTATAAAATAGGGATGTCCTTCCTTCCTACCAATGTCCATGTCTTGCTATTTAAACTCTCACTTAGGCTGTCTTGAAGCAACATCAAGTTCTTAGTAGTAGAGCCAAGTTTGAAAGGCTGGCAGGACCCGTTCCAAGTCCTGATTTCTGTAGGAATTAAACTGCCTGTCTTGCAAGTTCTCCTTGATGACTTTGTTGAGAGTAAGAAGCCTGGCAAGGATCACTTGCACTCCTGCCTCCTCTCCACTATTGTAAAGTAGGTTTCTGCAGCACATAGAGGCTTATGTGTTTCCAGGTGAACCTTTCCATTCGTTCAATGGAGGTATCTTCAAAATAGTTTTTAGGAAAGACCGTTACTCCCAACATGACGTTGCTAATTTGAACACCTAGATCTTTCAATCCTAGAAAGGTAGAAATATAGGCCTTTCACATTTTCAGAGTGTGTCTGTGGGGTGGAAGTGAATACAAATAGAAGTGGCACCAGTCATACCAATACCTATCCCCAATTTTCTCTTCCTGTCTCATTGAGCTGCATCTTCAGCCCTAGGTTTTAAAGTTCTTATTTTTAGCCAGGGTCTCACTAACTTCATAAGTCACCGCATCTGGACTCAAACTTTTGATCTCCCTGTCTCAGCTGCCCAGACTCCTGGAGTTACAGCTGTGTCACCTAGCCTGACTATCTCCTCACACTTAAAATGAGAAAACCAAGTCCAACAAAGATTCATGTGCCCAAGTTGTACCTCTCACACCCCAGATCATAAGATGACTAAAAATAATGCAATCCAAGAAATTAGTAGGACATTTCATTGTAAGATTATAGCCTATTCATAAAAGAAAAATTTTAAGGAAGTTGTCAAGAAATGGATCTACCATATTTTGAATTGAAACAGCTAAAAACTAGTCACTTTCTCTGCACACTATATAGATAATGTAAAGTTTTGGTGACTCTCACAATTCATGTGGTAAACTGTAAAACTTAAAAGCCAGAGGAGGAGCAGTAAGGGATTTTTCTACCATTAAAATATCTAGTGATGACAGCAGCACTTCTTCATTTATTTATTAAAAATAATTGATTCTTGAGTGTGAGAAATACAGTGGTAAACAAGAAGACTGTCTTAGACTTTGTTGATGGTTTAGTTGAGATATTAAAGAACTGAACAAGAAAATGCAAAATATGAAGTTTAGATAAGAAGCATGGGGGACTTCAGGATACTTTAGAGAGAAGGAAAAATTTCAGGGTACTGTAATAGGAAATATTGATTGGCAGCTTTGGAACACTAGACAGGTTCTCCTTGATAAAGCAAAGTTGGAGGGATAAAATGGAGAGCACCAAGCTAGGTAAAAGAAGAATAAAGCGATGGGACTGGTGGAAAGATGGTCCAAAATGGGGACTAAGGGAAAGGATATCTAGAATGGGAAGGAGCTTGTCCTGCAGGTGTGACCAGAAAGGGCAGGTTCTTGGAGGCAACAGGAGGAGGTGAAAGATAGTAGCAAGTGTTGGTGAAGACAGAAGCAGAAGACAGAGCATGCAGACCATGCTGTGGAAAGAAAAAGAGACCCCATGGAAAAGGTTTAGATACAGGAGCAACAGGAACAATGTAAGAAATGTGATTGAAAAATACAGTAAATTGCTTAAATTTGTTATGGCAATACACACATTGCCATTAATCCTACTCAAAATCCTCCTCCTTGCTTTGAACAGACTTATCCTACTGTCCTTGCTACCTTCTGAAGCAGTTCTGGAAGTCCTCTTTCCTGAGTGTCCTTAGTTACACAATCTTGGCTGCCTTGATATCCTGAACCTATCAAGAACATTAACCTTTCATGGTCATTCTGACTTGGCAGGACAAACAGAATGTCACACAGTGCCAAATTCAGTGAATAAGGTGCATGAAGACACACTATCATATTTTTATGAGCTGCCTTTGCATTGAATGATATCCAGCCACAACATTTACTACATTTTTGATCATGCCTTGTAAAGGCATGAAAGAGTATATTTGGAGCACATCTTGTACATCTAGTAATATAATTCTCTTCCTTTTTATCTTATGTGTCTGCTCCTATCTCAAGTTTGAAAGACATGTGGTCCTATCAAAATCTTTTATTGGGGGTGATGAGGTTTGAAAGTCATATAATATTTTAAATATCCCACAGCCTGTTTGGAGGTTCCTTTTAATAAAATTGGAGTGGATGAAGTGTAGGACATTCTCTACAATGTGCCGTGTGGCCTCAATGGAGGTGTAAATCCACCAGCACACATATGACATCCTTTTCTAAATTGTAGATTTTCTCTCTCTACTGTGGTCTGAATGCTCTGCAACTTCCATGAACTGAAATTGAGCCCCCATTGTGGTGGTATTCAGAGGTGCAGCTTTTGACTGAGCCTTGTGGGATTTGCCATGCTCAATGTAAAGAAAGGATTAAATTAGAATCAGTGCTTAACTTCGAGTTAATTTAAATTAGAAACAGTGCTCTATAAAAGAGATGGAGGGAACTGGCCTCTGTCCCCCTTGCCACATGACAGCAGAGCATTTGTCACCTCTGGAGGGTACAGTAGCAAGCCACCACTTGCTTGGAAGAAAACAGTGGATCCCTCAGCAGACACTGAACCTACTGATGTTCTAATCTTGGACTTTCTGGCCTCCCAAACCAGGCTGAGAAATAAATTCCTGTTCTTTATAAGTCACCCAGACTAAGGTATTTTGTTACAATAGCACAAACTGTGTAAGATACCATCTATAGCCACACCATTCAGTTATAGAGGTATAGCTTACACACTTTCATTTCTAATATTTAACTGATAAATATAAAGTTCTTTCTCATGCCATATATCTTTTCCTTTCCTCTCTTCTTTTTGGAAACAATCCTAAGACAATTACTAAGGGTTGTTTTACTTTAGTGTTATATCCACAAGAATTTTCTGCTTGTCTATAGTCTTAAAGCATAAAAATTGCCACCAAATTTTAATCTTTTCTCTACTTTTTATATGAAACAGAGATGTATAATCTCTGGGCGGCTATGGACATGAGAAAGTGTGTTATTGATTTAAAACTCCACATTCTGTGTTTTCCCCTTTACAGCAGTTATTCTCATTGAATAACTGCAAGGTTACCAGCTAAGCATCTCCTTTAGCATTTTAGAAAAGGAGAAAATGTAAATATAGGGTGTGGTCTACATAAGCTACTTGGGTTCGCGTTTGGAGCATAGCATAAGCACTAGTCAAGTGCAGCCAGTTAAATATGAGTTCCTTGCACAACACTTTCTTTAGGCCCATTGTGTATTTAAATATTTTACTTATGTGAAGTGTAAATGAGGCACGTTGGAAGAACATGAGTTAGGTGTGTAAATTTGCATGAGCATTTCCATTGATTATGTGATTCTTGCCAGTGAGACGTCCTTTCTGAATTCTGACTTTGAGTAATACCTTTAAATATATATTATTCCAGGGGAAGAGATCAGAGAAATCCTTTTATGCTTTGTTTTGCAAGTTCCAAAAACTGCTCAGTAAAAATCCTTTTCCTTTCGGTGAGCTAAAACTTCCCTGACAGTTGAAAATATCGTGTAACAAAGTATATGTAAAGCAAAAATGTATATAACATGCTTTCTTCAAGCCCACATGTAACAAATAAAGATATCAAATGAACTGACATTTCTGTATTACAGTTTAAAATAACATCCTGTACGAATTCTATATGCTGCACTGTTAGCTCAGTTTCAGATTTTCTAAATACTGGCTTTGCTTTCAAAGAATAATGTTCCAGTTCCTGTATTGAGTGTGTGAGACAGGTTTGGAAGTTGGGGGAAAGTTAAGAATGTGTGGCTTTTGGCTTCAAAATTAGCCATGCTTTAGTGATGTACTACATTAAAGCATTTCTTATTAATAGATGACGCCACTGCCCACCATTTACCCTTCCCTCATTGCCGCACACACATCTGACACGTTCTCATGATCAATGGTGAATGTTCATTCTGAGAATTTCACTTGTTTTTCCTAAAGTCCACCCTGATTTTCACTGTGAATCAATGTAACCATCTGAATTTAATGTTTAGAGTATGGCACATAAAATAAGAGAGTGTATCCTGAAACTAGAGTTAGTACTTTTGAAATAAGACAACATTTATTAGGTTTACTCTACTCTCCAAAGACAATGAAGATTTGAATAAACAGAAAGGAAATTACATATAAAGGCATGTAGATAGAACAATTCTGATAAAATATATAAAGTTCTTTCCTCTTAAAAGCTATTTTCCTTTTTCTTTAAAAGGAAATTTTGTTAAAAAGATTTTCTAAAATTTATTATCTTTCTTTTTAATCATCCTAATTTACAGCAATTGTTCTCAAATATTTCACACCATTTAGACTTTATAGCATCCATTAAGACCCGGGACAAAAGCAACACAGGTAGTTTTTAGTTTAGGGTCAATTATACACTCTTCTCTCGTTTCTCATCTTCTCAGCTGTTACTTCACTTATAGTACTGGCCTTTCTCAGTGATACCGACATATTCCTTTGCTCCTTTGCCCATGTCCTGGCTTTCCTGTTTGTATGGATGATTGTCAAAACCTTCCATGAGTTCCCTGTTTCTCACACTTACTAGTTATCTTTGCTTTCTATTTTTCTACCTTTCCACCTTTCTCATGTTCTGCTGTCTGAACTACCACTGACATTATCTGTGCTTAAAACTAATCTTAGCGCTTATAAATACACTAGTCTCTATCTCCTTGCTTTCCTTACATTTCTTAAACACTTTTCTGAAAATGTCCAAGACAAGTAGATTAATGGGAATGTAGAGTGACAATTATAGATCACTAGAGTAGAAGAAAATTTTAGAGATCACATGTACTTATGGATGAAGAAGAAATGCAGAATGTTACATGATTTTCCTTTGCCTAAGTTTAATAGCTCTTCATTGAACATATGCAAGGAGTGATCAAAACATATGAGAATATTTAAATTTAAAGAAACTATTATAATAAAAGATATATGGCCATTAACCCCCCTCAAAATACTTCCTTTTACTATGAACATTTAGTCCATCATTCTTGCTGCTTTCAGAAACAGTTCTAGAAGTCCTCTTTCCTGAATGTCTTTATAAGCTATGATGAAAAATACAGACACAGGGCTAGGGATTTAGCTCAGCAGCACAGCTCCTGCCTGGCAAGCATGAGGCTGTGAGTTCGATTCCCGGTACCAGAAAAAAAAAAAAAGTACAGAGAATGCTGCCAGTGAGTTCCATCCAGCAGAAAATCAGGCTCCTAAAAGTATGACACTATGTCCTCATCCATCTTATTTACTGTATCTGGCACTGTACAACTTCTGTCTGTTCCCTAAAGTCAAAATCACCATGAAAGGTCAACATTCAATTCAGGACATTGAGACAAGCAAGACAGTGCAATTAAGGACACTTATGAAAGAGGACTTCCAGAACTGCTTCAGAAAGTGGCAAGGACAATGGAATGTTCTCAAAGTAAGGGGGAGTTTTTTGGGGGATGAGGGATCAATGGTAATAGGTCTTTTTGTGTAATAATTTTTTAAAAATTTAAACATTTACCACTTTATTTGGTCATAGCACGTACTGTATGTCAGGCACTATGCTGATGTTGATTAAGATATGATATTTGCCCTCAAAAACCTTTAGGCAAGTTGAAGGTATAGGTTTATAAAAATAATTACCTTGCAATTCAAGTCTCTATGCAAAATAAATGAAAGTACAAGAGATGAACATTTTATAGAGAAAGGGTCATGATGTGTGGACAGAGAAGCTAAGGATGGCATAGCAGGTAAACAAAAGGTGAGGAATTATCCAGGAAAGAAAGTGAAGCATTACATATATATTAGTCAGCTTATAGTTGCTCTGACCAAATACTGAAAAAAACAACTTAGTGGAGAGAAGATTCATTTTGGTTTATGATTTGTAGGCTTTAGTCCTGGGCTGGCTGATTTTATTGCCATAGGTAGAAATGTCATGGCAGAAGGGCCTGGTGGAGCAAAGCTATTCACTGAGTGGCTTCCAGGGAGCAGAGAGGAAGGAGCCAGGGACCAGATAGCATCCCCCAAGTCACAACCCTCTTCCTGATTCCATCAGCTTCCAATAATGCCACCAAATTATGATCTCACCATGGAGTAATCCACTTGGTGTAGATAGAGCCTTCATGATGCAGCCACTTCCCCTAGACCCATTAACTGGTGAGCAAGCCCTCAAGCACATGAGTTTTGAAGGACATTTCAAATCCATCAGAGATCAGTATCCAAACAGAGGGAACAGGATGCTTTGAACACCTAAGGGTTTCCAACAGAACATAATATAAGGCAGGAAGTGGTGGAAAGGCAGCAATTGATATGGCACGTCATGTATAGAAGGGTTTTTTTTTTAGTGCAGACACACATAGTCAGAGTTCACTTAAAAACTATCCAAAAAAACATTATTCTCCACATGAATAGAGAAGGAGGTCTTTAGCAGTAAATCATGTTCTAGACTACATTTTCAGCATTAATTCAAATGCAATTATAGCTCTGAGTAGAATAAAATTTGTATTTATATGAAGTTTTGCCACTATAAATCCTTCTCAAATATTAATTTTTTGGGGGGCCTTTTTGAAACAGTATCCCTCTATGCAGTTTAGGCTGTGCTTGAGCTCACTTTGTACCTCAGGCTGGTCTCGAACTGGCAGCAACCCTCCTGCCTCAGCCTCCCAAGTGCAGGCATTTGCCACCATGCCCTGCTTCAAATATTAATTTAATTGCAACTCACAAATTTTGACAAAGAAAATGTTGTAACTGAGTCATAAGTATTTTCTCACATTCATTGATTGTTTTATTTGACTGTAAGTTTAACACCTATAATTCCAGTACTCGGGAGGTTGAGTCACAAGGCTCCGAAGTTCAAGTTCAGCCTGGGTTACATAGGTTCAAGCCCAAAATAGACTATGTAGTGAGACCCTGTTCCCAATCAATCAATCAATAAATAAATAAAATTTATTTAGAGAAGGCTTTAGAATGCAAGGGGGTAGTTACATGTTGCTATTGGCATCTATTTCTACTACATTGTGGTCAGGAAATGATGGCTAGTTTCTTGATATTAGTTCACACTTGTTTTATCATTAAATATCATTGCCATGTTTTAAAAATTACTACATGTGTGCTTAAAATGTGTTTTCATGAAATATTGAATAAAAGAACTTACTATGTAGTCAACTAACCAAACTTTTAATATGATATTTAAGTAATTTATGTTTTTCACTTTTTGTCTCTCAGTTGCTATGGGAGGTTTCTTTAAAAATCCCTACTAAAGTAGTATTCACTGTCAATGATTTCTTTTAATGATACAATTGTATCAGAGTTTCTGATATTAGTATGTATAGGTTTAGACTACATCTATCTTTCTAATGAAAAAGACCTTGTATTTCTATCTCTTATAATGGTTTTTGCCTTAATATCTATTCATTCAAACTCTATTCATTCAAACGAAAACTCAGGCCCCAAACCTGAAATCTGTTTTCTCTCACACCTCAGGTCCAATCCATTAGCAGATCCCAGCAAATCCGCCTTCAGAAAAAATTCCACTATAACTTCTTCCCTCTTGTACTATCACCAAGTCCAAGTTATACAGCTTCTTTATCTATCATTATTTAACCAGATTTCTATCTTCTAATTCTAAGGAGTTGGCCATTCAGAGGAGTTGAATCCTGTTCTTTGTGACATCTGCTACTTAAAAGTTAATTGAACTCTTGAGTTCCTTACAATTTCAGCTTGTGACTCATGTTCCAGGAGACTTTATCTAGGGAAGTACCATCTGGGTTGAGGGTATGTCCTCCAGGGAAGTGCTGTTTTTGCTTTAGCCAGCTGCTCTAAATGTGTAAGTAGTTTGGGACCATTTTTATGTTAATTCCAAGATCATACAGGAAATTAAAACACCTAGGCCGCGTGTGGATGAGTCACAGATAAGCACTGTCCAGAGAGATGAGTGTTGTTCTGTCCATAGTATCAGCTATCATAATCAAATTTTCCTGTAATTGACCTTCGCAGGTGAAATGTTTGTTTCCTGTGTCACCTTACCCAACTCAAAGCTATGCCTCCGCAGATGTGTTCCATGGACTCTTCTACTTTCCCTGCATGGCTGCTCAGCAGCTCCAGCTGGCAAACCTGACAGCCTGTCTCAGCTCCCCTTCAATGAAAGGCCCTAGGCCGCATTCCAGGTCACTACTCTCCCTTCCAATTCCCACTTACTTTCTCTGACTTACATTAAAATAAGAAGTTCGTATCCTACTGAACAAGTCTAAGCTTATGGTTGCAGGCACACTCCATAGGGCCCTACTGCATATGGCTGTAAATAGAAGGGCATTTAGGTGTTAATCTGTTCTAATAAAATTCTAACAAGTTCAGTGATTACAGAAGTACCACCCCAGGTTATATTTCTTCATCTTGCCATTCTTAGTGCACTGACTTTTTTCTTTTATAGCTTTTTTCCTTATGGTTGTAAAGTGCCTGTGGCGCTCCTGCCCCCACCGAATTTCATACATATTGTAGACAGCAAGAGGGAGAAGGGCAAAGGGCCACCCCAGCTGCAACTTTTTTTCTCTTAAGATGCACTAATCTTTCCCAGGACCCTTACGAAGCGAGGTCACTTAATTCTCATTGGCCAGAACTGCACTATTTGTCTACTTCTAGCACTGGGGAGCTGGGGCATGTGCGTTAGCATTCCGCTTGCAACAGCAGAGGTTCTCAAAGCCTAGACTGTAATCACAGTCACCTGGGGCACTTATTAAAAAACTCATTGCCTGACTCTATACACAGAGCTCTGATTTGGTGGGCCGGGAAGGGTTCTGGGAATTCACATTTCTGACAAGTTTTCAGATAACGCTAATGCTGCTAGTCCCAGGACCACACTTTGATGACCCTTGCTCTATGATAAAAGGGAGAAACCGTGAAAGCATTTGGAAAAGAGTTTTAGGTGAACAGACCTACAATGTCTACACCAAGAACCTCTTCTTTATTGTGGGATTTAAAAATACATGAAGACCCAAGAAGTCATGAATGAAAAGCCAGAGGGAAAAATTATAGTAGTGCACAAAGGCTTTGTGGCAGGCTGAGGAGAGTTTGAAATTTTTAAAGACCAGAGTGCCAGTGAGGAAGGAGAAAAGAGAGCTGAGGGCAGAGTGGGCACAGAGGGATGTGCTGCTTCCACAAACTGCCCAGGACAGGATGTGATTTGGAGAAGGAGCCAGACCAGTGCAGATGGCCTGGCCCTCTCCTTATTGCCTCCCGGCTAAAAAACCAGTCTGGGAAACTTTGGACATATTTTTACTGACACTTTTGGTGTCCAAGTGAATGTTTATAAATTTAATCATTATGCAATTTATAAATGGCAAAACAAAGCAAACTGGGGATGTAATATATATATGGAGATAAAATGGTTACTCTTCCTTACTCAAAACCATGATCCTGTAATTGATATGCTTACCCCGAATTGAACATTATACAAGTACACAAGTTTATACACTCATAAAAATATAATGTAGAACCTCATTAACATATACAATTATCTGTGTCAATTAAAAAATAGGTGGTGAAAAAGAAAAATCCACTATCTTTTTATAATTAAAAAAAATGCAACATTCAAAGTGGCTGTGGATATGAATTAGTGAACAACAGTGAAAATTTTAAATGGTCATAAAATATTAAAATTTGTCCGATAAAAGTGGATACTTATGTAATAATATTTTTGCTCATTAGAGGCAAAAAATTAAAAATGTTAAGAGTTGGAAGTGAAAAAATGCGAATTGTCAAATATTATTGGTATTAATATGACTGAGTACAACATTTTTGGAAGACAACTTGTCAATGTATGTCACAGTAGAAATGGTGTATTAGTTAGCTTTTTTGTTGCTGGGACCAAAATAGTTGATATATACAATTTAAAGGAGGAAAGTTTTACTGTGGCTAATGGTTTCAGAGGTTTCAGTCCGTAAACTGCTGGCTCCAAGGTAGAACCATCATGGTGAAAAGGACTGACGGAGCAAAACTGTTCAACTCATAGTAGCAAGCAAGTAGGGCACAGGGAAAAGCCAGAGAAAAGCTATACCCTTCAAAGTCACATCCCCAGTGACCTGCTTCCTCCAGTTAGCCTTCGTCTCCTAATAGCCCACTCATCTATGAAGCCATTAATAGATAACCCACCAATAAGGTCATTGCCTCTTGTGATCCAATCAACTCCTTAGGTTCTCTTCTGCTCTGTGCTGCACTGGGAGCAAGCCCTGAATACAGGAATCTTTGGGGGACAGTTCATACTTAAACCACAGCCACAGCTTTCCCTGCCACTTCTGTCTGTGCCTTCAGAAGAATATAAAATGTATACGACACCATAATCAACATAACCAACATGCATCCGCATCTTTCCATAATTAGGAAAATGGTGAAGGTGGAGCCTTTGCAGGTTTGGAGCAGCCAGACTCTGGGTTGTCTTTTACATCCTGGGGTTGGTGATTCTTACCACAAGAGCTCCTCAGATACAGCCTACTGTGTCCAGTCCTGGGTATTACCAGGGAAGCATTTCAAATACCAACACAGGGACAGGAAGACCACATGCACAAACACAAAGATGATTCAGTATAAGACTCAGGTCTAGGATGTTTAACCCAGAACTGTTTATAAGAAGAAAAGTGACTGAGACCATTGAAAGGTCAAAAGTAGATGAGCCAGAAGTCTGACCATAAGCTCATGATGGAATCTGCCAAGTGTTTCATAGATTCCTTTGAGCAAAATACTCCATCTGTCTTTCTAAAACTTTGTGCTGTTTGGTCACATGACTAGAAGCACATGTTCTGGTGGTTCCTTTTCTACTGACATCCAGTTGACTTTCCATAGGAATGCTTTACCATGTGTGTCCCATGAATATACTTGCTCCAAACTGCACCTTTCTCAACGCTCCGTGACAAGATTTGTTCACAGCACTCCCTCCCCAAAGGAAAATAAATACAAGCACAAAATTTATAATTACCAAAGTTAGCGACTGCATGTGTGGGTGTGCTTAGAGGAAATTTCCATTAGACATACACCCTCTTGTTCCCAGTGCTTCTTGGACATCATTAAATGCAGATTCACAGCATACTTGAATTCCCCCATTCCACAAGGAGCAGTAAAGGATAACATTTCAGTAGACAGACTGGGGAGTATTTGCTTTCAGCTTTTCAATGTGAGTTCTGTTGTTGTTGAAATTTGGCTTAAACCCTGGACATTTTAATCTTGGATTCTTTGCTGTATGTTTAGACTCAATACATATAAATGCAAAAATATTACAGGCAGAGTTCTGTCAAGTAATCTTTAAAAATAACATTCAATGAGAAATACAGAATAAGCAGCAGAAAGGAAGAATGAGTAGCAAAGAATAAAAATTTGAGCTGCGTCAGTTACTGTGGGACAAGTAAAAGGCCTCTAGTTTCATTATTTTATGTTTTTAAATTTTTGTAATGAATATGTACTACTTTTACAGTTTAAGACAAACTCAGACTATGACCTTTCTGTTACTATTCTAGTTATACTGTTCATCTGAGTTTAGGCACTAGTCCACCAGTCACGCTGAAACTTTAGCAATAGCCGCTGTTCTCAGGGCTCCCTCCAATTGCAAGAACTATAACCAATAATTCTCAAAGTAATGGCTTCTGTCTAAACCACGCTCCTGATCCCCAGAACTGTATGGACAACAGCCTATTTGCACACCTCCACTTTTATGTCCTACTCAAAGCCAAAGCTTAACAGGTACAAAACTGAGTTCAATAGGAGCCAGATTAATTGCAAAAGCTCATAGTTTACAATTATTGCCATTTTAATTATTTTCTTCTCAAATTGTCCCAGTCTTGGCCAGCTTGGGTATTTTCTGTGAGCCCTTCAGTGTTGTGCTGCTGTTGATAGCATCCTTTCCCCTGGGCTTTCCTCCACTTCTGCGTGCTCTGGCCCGCAGCACTGCTCACCTCTTTTTCTGGCTGCAGGCCACTTATCTTCAGGTCTTAGTTTAAACACCACTCCCTTTGGGCTGCCGTCCCTCCAACACCCAGAGATGCCCCTTTGTGTTCCATTTCCCCCATACCTGCCCCCTTGAACTTTACCTGTATTAAAAATGCCTCCTCAGACATATGCTGCTCCTATTTCCTTCATTCTATTCCATTCCCCTATAAAATTCAGAGCCCTACCCTAAAGCCCATTTTCTGAAAGGAACAAAAGGGAGAAATGGTATGTTAAATGTACATTTTCTTAATACAATAGATCATAACATAAGGTCTCTAATCTGGTAAAATTCATATGCTCTGGAGTTAATTGGACAATATGCAGAACATGCTCTCAGACACAAGAACAAAAATTAACAATATAAAATATGGAGTGGTTTTCTATTTACTTGCTATATCAGTTCTACTGACCATTCAGAGTGGACTGCTATTCCTTAGAATGAAACAAAACATATACTTAAACCATTCTCAATTCTATGTTCATTGAGCCATTATTCTGATTTGTGACTGAAATGTAGAACTGGTGGTAAAGTATCAGATGGCAGTGTCCCCCGCGGGAGTGCTACAGGGCTTGTGAGGTGACACTGGGCATGATGTGGAAGTAATTCTGGGATGGGCGCACTAGGGAAAAGATTGAGTGAGGAGCATGATGACGTCACCAATGGTAGGAATGATGCAAAGGGAAACAGCCTAACCCGGGAGTCAGACGAGGATGTAATCCCACCTTACCCACAAATTATATATCATCTGAGGAGTTATATAAACTTCCCGATTATCTATGAAATGGGAGTAACACTAACATGAGAATTACATAAGATAATTTAATACTTAATCCCCCAGGCACTTATTCATCCCTTTGGCTTTGGGAGTTGTGGGTTTTTTTTTTTTTAACTTTTCATTCTTAGCATCAATGCTCATCAAGAAGATCTCTGACAGTTTAAATTCTGTGCTCCTTTTAAATCTATCTTCAGCCAACTATTCCACAGCCTTTTCAATAGGTAGTGACCATTGTCTTCAGGAAATTTCACTTTTAGACTGACCTTACTTCATAGGAGAAGCGGTGGAATGAATCTCTGGAGAATCTTTGGCTCTTTCCTCATATACATTCTTAACGACCAAGAATCAGCACCCGCTCCCTGCTGTTCCATCATTATATTACTCAGGACTTGTTGGACCACAAGCAGCAAGAGCTTGACTTAATTTGCTTAGAAAAACATTGCATGCGCGTGTGCACATGCATTCACACACACACACACACACACACACACACACACACACACACACAAGAAACTCTCTACTTTCCTAGAAAGTCAGAAAATAACAAAACTACATTCAAGAATTTAAATGCACTAAAATACTCCAACTCACTTGTCAACTACAGAAAGGTCTCCTACAGTAGAAAAGGGAATTCCTAAAAAACTTTGATGCTTATCTTTGGCAAAAATCCATGTTTCCTTAAATTTCCGTTTTCTATTTCTACAACAGTAGTTTTTAACTAGGCCTTAGGTAATCTGAGTAAGGGCTACTTTTTGAAGCTCTTCTTGCCCTTAAGTGTGTCTGTGTAAGTTACAGTCAATGTGATCTGAGGAAGGGTAGCCTGTACTGCCTCCTGCTTGTGCCTTTCAAGGGGTGGGATGTGTGCTTCTTGTTCATTGCCTCCTTGCTGGCTATATTAGGATGTAAGCTCAAGCAGCCATCTTGGACCAGGAGGTGGAAGCTCTATGTCAGGCACTGAAGGATAACAAGATAGCATGAGCGTGAGCCCTTAATGACTTGGATGAGAACAGTTACCATAGATGTCAAACTTTTACAGGATAGATTTTTGAAATTCTGACTTTTTAGCAAGTTTAAGGTCATTGTCACATCCATCCAATTGCAGCCTAGCAAACACAATAACCTTCAGTCATTGACCAAAAGGCAATAATCTTCTCCTAGCTCCAATACAAGGGCAGTCAGAGACAACAATGATTGGTTTGTGTTGAGTCACTTGCTACCTTTGAATCAAGGAATTAAAAAACAAATGGTCCCACACTCATTCCTGTAAATGCAATATTCTGATGGGCAGTTTCAACAGAGTTACACTGGCTAGGAACCAATTTCTAAGCTATTAATAAAGATAGTGCTGAATATTCAAAAATGAAGTGTTTCTCTAGTGATCAGAAAGCATAAGCAAGAAATTTTAACAGTAAAGTATATTTTCATACATTTGGGGACACTGTGGAGGAAACAATAACAGATAAAACTTTTCTAAATGAGAAAAATATCAAACTTCCATTTAATGTTGCCACAATTGAGAATAAAACAAGTCTTAAAACAGCATATCTTAAGATACCACTGATGGCTTCACCTCTGAAACTGTCCTCTTTATCCTGGAGGCTGGGGAAGAGCAAGGTCAGGCTTCTCATCAGTGCTTTAACAACCTGCTCTTTGCCTTTGAATCTTTTTTGAACAGTTGATCCTGTTTTAGCAGGAGATTTTAAAGATCATAGACTTTGATTTGGAGATGAAGTTTCTAAATCCTCTTTTCTCTAATAGTAAGCTTTATTTTCTTGGTGATTATTACTGTAAGTATCTCATGCACAGAAGGAAGGATTTATACCCAGCACACATAAAATTATCCAAAGGTTCTCATGACTTCCATGAAATCTTTCTTAAAGTGTTCCAGTTGGTATATTGTGGGCCATGAAAGACATATCTACCCCAATGTCACATGCTGGACTTGGCACTAAAAGAAGCATTTTTCATACTCTATCTGTGGAATCAGCTTTAATTCTACATCTTTCTGTTTCTTCCTAAGAAACCTCTTTGCTTGATGTATCTGCATCCTTCATTTTCCTTATATCTGGACTCATCGCTTTTCCTATATACTTTTAACAATTCTCTCCCCAGGGGCAACTTCACGGTCTATATGAGTTAAAAACTTTTGGGGTTCACATAAGCTCCCAGAATGTTGCAAAACCCACTTTTTCTATAAGAACTCTCCCCGTCAATCAATTCATTAACTGTGCCTTGGTCTTGTGACCTTGGCCCATTTTATACCAGGATATTAGTGCAAGGGGGAGACATAGGTTGGAACAGGTCCATAACTGAAGATTTATTTTGTGTCTTATTTACATATTCGGTAGTCACCCCCTAGCCTCAGGCCAAGTCATAAATGCTATTTTTCAGAGACATTTAACAATAAAGGAGCTTTCAATCTTGCATTTAAACTTCTCAAAAGATTTTTCTGAACAGCAGAAAATTACTGCTTTGCCAAAAGCAAATGAGGGTGAATAAGAAAAAGCTTGAAATTGGTTCCAAACTTTGAACCCACATTTTCTGAATGGGTTCCACACTTAACAAAACATTCTCTAAATTCTGTATATGAATGTTGTTTGTTTAGACACAGTTACCAGATGTCTGATAGATGATAACATGTTTACTTTCATTTTTCTCTCACCTAAATGTCTTCCTTACAAGAAAGTTAACCTCATCTCTGCAAGTAGTGATATAGGAGAAAGAAACTCCCAACCTGTTAGATGGCTGATATGAGTTCGTGTTCCCTAAAATCAAAGAATGTATTTTAGGAACAACGGAGATTAAGAGCAAAATATATTTATTGGGGGAAAGGAATCCTCTGTCTGAGAGAGACAGAAGGGGACCCAAGTGAGTTGCTAAGGACCCTGCCTTTTCTAGGGATTTTTATAGAGCAAAACCACAAGATAAGGTAGGTCCAAGGTGGAAAAAGTGGGAAATTGTGAGGTGGGCTGAGGTGGGACAAAATTATGGTCAACTAATAAGATTACAGAATATATATGCTCAGGTAAAATTGCTTAAATTGGGAACAAATGAGGAAGCGAGTCATAGCCAGCGGGCATGAATACAGAACAGGGGTTTCTCCTATAGGGCATTGGGTTAGTGGCTCTTTCCTGGCTTTCTCAAGGTAATGGACACCTATTTAGAATATCAATCACTGATGTTTATCCTTGGGAATTATGTGGATGCATTCCCAATGTTTATCCTTGGGAATTATGTGTTTGTCTTGAGGTTTGGCTCATAGCAGAGGTGTCTGTCTCTCCCACAGTTGTAAGGTATCTCATCTTCTGCACAGGCTCCTTCGAGGGCCTAGCCCTGTCTGACTGCCTATAATATTTTATCTAACTTAGCTGCCTATAACATTAGCATAGACAGTTTCATCCTGTAGTCATCTGTCATTTCCTGGAGCTCAGGCACTTGAAATTACTTGAGTGTGAAATGTCTCCCTTTAACAACTAAGACAGACAAACCAGTTCTGTTTGTCAGACATACCCATGATGACTCCTTTTGTATTACAGCACAATAATCACGATTATTTTTTAAGTATGATGAAATTCTACTCTAAATCTAACAAAAGGAAGTATATTAATTCCTAAACTGTGACTGCCTCCTATAATGAAGACAGAGGACTTCTGACAGAAATACAAAACAATATAACCTCATTATTATAAAAGAAAAGATTTGAACAAAGGACAGATTTCTAAGTTCAAATTGATTTTTTTCTAAATATAGGGCTTAAATTAGAATTAACATTGTTGGGGCTGGGGATTTAGCTCAGCGGCACAGCGCCTGCTTGGTGAGTGCAAGGTTGTGAGTTCAGTTCCCGGTACTGGGGGGGAAAAAAAAAATAACATTGTTGATGTTAATTTCTCATAATTTAAACACTTCTAAGTACATTTTGGCTAAAAAAATTTCATGTTGACTTTAATTCTAAAGTTAGAAGTCAGAATAAAAACCACTTGGTTCTTCCAATTCCATGGTTGGTTCATTTATGTATTCATATTTCTAAAATATCATAAAATTTTAGTTGTCTACAAATCCAAGGTTAAGCTCACTGTTGAGCAACATATAGAAATTTGAGTCTGAATGGATGCTCAATCTAGTCCCAGAATTTTAGCATGAAACTGAGAAACAATCAAAGCCCAGAAAGAAATATCTAGCTACTTCATGTTCACGAAAATGACTGAAATATGTATAATTGGAACAGGGAATTTAGTACACATATTAAAACACGTAAGAAATGTAGCTTAATCCGCAAATTAAACTCATGGGGTGTTGATGGACAGAAAATCGAGACTGCTGGATTTTCGTCCTTCAAACTCTAACTTCCTCCCTGCACCTAGCCTTGCTCACCCACCTCAGGAAAATGAAATACTTAACAAACAAGAAATAATCAACCAATAGTGGATTCCGGAGAACAAAATAGGATAGGAAATTTACATTATCCTAAGTAGAAATTATGGAGTTATGTCCAAGATAAGGTAGGAAAAATGTGTTTTTGGAAGAAGCAATGAGTGAAAAGTTTGCAGTTTTTCCATTAATCTGAGAAATCAGTGTTTGTACGAAGAACAGCAAGGGGCAACGTTCTGGGGGGAAAACATTTGGATGCATTAACACGGGTGTCAGGGACCAACATACACACAACAACCTCCTTCAAACTTTGTACACACTTGCACTCTAGGATTGATTACCTCCAGCAACTGTGTGCAAAATCAGCTGTCATTCACGCATGGACTAAAAGCCTGCTCATTCCCTGTGGCTTATAAAAATAGAATTAAGAAATGTCATACTTAAAACCACAAACAGTCTCTAACAGATCACTTCACATAACTTAGAAACTATCATAAAGAGTTAGATTTTACTGCCCTACTCTGTGCATATGATTAGCATTAGAATTTTTATTTTTAAATTTTTTTTTTTTTCTGGTACTGGGAATTGAACTAATGACCTTGTGCTTGCCAGGCAGGTGCCATGACGCTGAGCAAATCTCCAGCCCCTTGGTTAGCATTAGAATTTAAGAAAGTTTTCAAAAGATTGTGGGTGTAAGGATATTCATCAAAATGTAATGTGTGCCATTGGGGTCCATGTTGAATATTCATTACTATTAGATATTTCATCACCATGCCACTGTTGATAAACAAAAATGCTTTCTTACACTGTGCATGTTTCAGAGCACTGACAAATTTTCTAACTCATTGTATAAGGTTGACAAAAGGAGCCCAGACTCTCAAATTAAAAATACCTTTCAAATAAACTTGTAGGAAAGAAATTTTAAAAGCTTACTCTACTCTCATGAGAGATAAGTCATTTAGAATTTTAAAAATCTGAACTAGCTCCAGGAACACTGCTAAACTTCTATAACTTAATTGGTAGTACATATAATTCAGAACTTTAAACTCCCAATATTTAATGAGTTTCATCAAAGCAGTTGTGTACAATTAATATTTTCAATTTGTAGACATGAAACATACTTTGAGCTTATAGAAAATAAGAACTATCTGTGCATGCTAGACTTTATTACCTAAATGCCCCTTAAGGACTTAGCCTAGGATGTAGGAATATGGAGTACTGGGTGCTTTCTCTCAAAAAGGTAATTTAAAAAAGAGAGAGATGATATGAAAATAGAAAGGAAAATATTAGAGAAATGGAAGGGAATAAAGAAGAAGGCGAGGACAAGCAAGATGCTAACAAGGGCAGAGAAAATCAAAGTATGTTCTAAGAATGTGTAAGATAAAGTGAAATCCACTCTACTGCATAACTGATGTAAATGAATAAAAATATGGATTTTACGAATAACAATGTGTCTGTATTGGTTCATTAATTGTAACGAATCATGCTCACATAGGGCATACTGGCTAAAAGAGTGGATTGGAAGTCTCCCGTATCATCACACTGGTAAATCTACAACTTTCCATAAAATAAATTTTATTTTTTAAAAAGAAACTAGTGGAAGATGTCTGATGAGAAAAGGGATAAAGGGAAGAAGTCTTTCTAGTCAAGAACTACTTCATATTTGCAGAAACTATCATTAGCCATATATTATATACACCAAAAGGGATAGGTCTAGCCCAAAGGCTTTCAACAATTATTTATCTGCATTTATATTTTAAAATAATGTTTCTATTCACAACACTTCATTTGCTTTTAACCTAGAAATGGGTTTCAAGATGTTAATATTAAATATACATACTTTCAACTGTGAATGACCCTAAAACTCATGAGAATAGTTTACCTTTCTCTTATACTTATGAGTATTAATAAATACTATAAAACTGAATTCTAGGCTAATACTTACAAGCAATAAAGCATACTGAATAGTTATGGAGAGAGGATCCAGGCTAGAAAATTGACATCAAGGAAAAAAGATTGAAAGTAAAAAGTTTGTCTGTTGATAAGGCTGAAAATTAGTTTAATAGTAACTTTAAATGACATTAAATAATTTTGAGCATCAGAGGAGAATCCACTGTTCTTGGGGTTTTTTTCTTTTTTACTTTCTTTTTATTTTTTCCCCATTATTTTTGAAATTTAAACAGACAAAATAAAAGTTGAAATTAAAAAAATAATTTGCAATGGATTATTTATTGAAATTATGGAAACTTTATGAGTCATTTAAAACATAGCTTTATGTATCTTTGTGATAGCTTGGGCTGATTAAATGCACATAGTCATATTATGCCTCTATAACCAACTACAGAAAAAAGTAGGTTCATTTTAATTGCCCAAAATGTCTAGCTGCATTAAAACACACACTGATACTAAGGTCAGTGGCTTAAAACAGATCAAAAATCACTATTTTGTTCATTATCATCAATGAGTTTTGGTAGAATCAGCAGATATTATTTTCAAAAGACAAAGAAAAGTAGATAAGGGAAGCTGATCAAGGTAGAAGCAGGTGCTTTTATAATTCATTAGTATTTGTGACAGCCTTTGAAGACAGACATGACAAGCATGATTATGACTTTCCTTTGAGGCCCATGTTCAATGGCAGATTAGTAACCTGATAACTCTTCTATATTTATCCCCATAACTGAGATCCATTTTCAAATCAGCTCACACAGGGCATGCTTCTTTTCATGTGACTGCGACACCCTAATAAGATAAGGTCATCTGGACAGATAGCCAGATCTGCTGAGTACTCGGGGGACACCTGTGGTGCATAATTGTTACCTCTGAGAACTGTTAGGAAGCGAAGGACATCTTTCCTTAATGGTTGTGTTGTTTATAAAGACTTTTCTCAGATTGAGCTGTTGCTCCTTGAAGGGAAAAGAATCTTTTACTGTGTTTGCTGGGATAAATCTATGGATAGCAAAGGAAAACACAGCACTGAGCTCAGTTCTTGTTTTGTTCCATGCTGGAAGGGCATGCGAGTGTGTGTGTATGTGGGGTAAAGGTGGATGTGGACATCCTAGGTTCCTCTCCAAGGAAGCACACTTCCATCCCTTGGACAGAAGGACATCAGCTTAGGAACTAGATATGGAATATGCTAGCCAAAGGGAGGCACAGATCCTTCCAGAACAAGTGTGAATTTTTCCACTTCCATCCAAGAACTTTTTTATCCAAGAAAATGTTATTTTCTCACTTTCTGTGTTGGAGATGCAAGTGTGGGAGATTCTGTAGTGCACCCTTCTATATTCACCCCCTTGTGTCAGTAGACCATTACCTTTCCTTTGGGAAAGGACCAGAATTGGGAGAGGAATTGCAGTAGGTACCACGTCTGATTGAAATCCATGTCCAATTTTTAGGTAGATTTTCTGAATCAAATGAGGAAACAAAATCTTGTAGTCCTTGGAAATGGAGGCAGGTCTAGAATATTTACAGAGAATCTAATCATCTCTGGTGTATGACACACCCTAGTTATTGATCCAAGATATTTACCATCACAAGTCCTACTTCATTCATCCCTTGTTTCTTTTTTAGAAGGACTTATAAGCTATATTCACATTCTTAAAATTCTTTTCTTTTATTGTTTTTAATATTATGAAAGGCTATCATGTATCCTGGTGTGATGGTGCCACTCTGGAAACTGAGGCAGGGGGATTGCTAGTTCAAGTTCAGACTGGGCAGCTTAGCAAGACCATGTCTCAGAAGGAAAAAGAAACAAAAGAAAGACCGAAGATGTTGCTCAGTGTGAAGGTCCTGGGTATCGCACTTTATGTGAGTTTTGCAGCCGAGGCTGACCTTTTGCTGTTAATATTATATGACTCCATTTCACCCACATTCCTAGGTGGAGCTGTAATCCATTCATCCGACAGCTATACAATATTCTATTGTGTGACTACACCATCCTATGTGTTCCCTACCACAGAGGGCATCTGGATCGCTTCCAGGTTTTGCTATTATAAATAGTGCTGTTAAGAATTTTTGTCCACATTCCTCACTGGACACTGCACTCTGCCCTCCAGCCATGGTCTGAGCTCCTCCTAGAAAAGTGTGTCTCACACAAGAGCCTTGGCTGGGATTTGGGGGAGTTCCAAATTCCACAGAGGACCTCCCTCAGCAGAGGCCATATGGAAAAGCGATATGACTCTCTGACAGGAAAAGGAAAGACCCAAATAGAGAGAAAACAATGGCTACCATAAGCACAAATACTTAAGTTGGTCCCCACCCTAGGATATCTCTGAGTGTTGGGTGATGTGGACCATGTGGACTGAGGAAAAAGCAAAATAAGCTAGCAAGTTTGGGATCTAACTGCTAAGTAGCTTAGAGATCTCAAAGTATGGGCATTGGAATGATCTCCAACAGCAGGGGTAGGTGTCTGGGGCCCCAGGGCTGAGAGAAGCCTAAGCCCACAACCAGCCTCAGCAAACCTAGGCCAAGCATGCTCAAAACCATGCTTCTGCTGGTGTGGGAAATAAGGTGCTCCTTTTTGACACTAGCCACAGTAGTACAGCAAGGCTATCCAGCCTGTATTTCAGATATTCCCAAGAAATGGAGGTGGGAGAAAAGAAATATAAGCCAACTTGGCAACACTGTATGCATCTAATTACAAAGCAAGCAAAATATCCCTAAGTACCTGTGCTCATAGGTGCCCAGACAGACCTGAGACACAGTAATTCTTTAACCCTTCCACAGCCCTGCACCCTTAGCATTGAGTTCCCCCTTTAGGAGTGGCCCCACGTCCCTCCCAAGGGGGTCTCTTGCTTATCTTTGCAGCCGCTTCTCCCACCCGTCCTAAGGACTCCAACCCCAAGCTCTTCCTTAAAACTGCCACCATTAGGCAAGCCTTGTTTGTGTTTGTGTCTCCTGCTGTCTGAAATGCATTCCCCACCTTGGCCATTAGCTTCTGTGATCTCCAAGAGGCATCTCAAGCGCCATTCCTTCCTGCTATCATTTGATTTTACTTAGCCTTCATTAGCCCCACCCAGACCATCTTTCTCTTCCTTCTTTCCCTCTCTATCATCCCATCGTCCAATCATCCTATCTCCACTCCCAGGCACACTAAACCACCTCACCATGACTATATGTTTAGTTTTATCCCCAGCCAAACTCATTTCGCCTCTCATTAGAGTTTGCACTGGCTTAGGCTGAGAGCTACAGGAAATAGATCCAGTAGGCGTCTGAGAAAAGCTGGTGTTGTCAGTGCTGTGAATGACCTGCCAGCCTTGCCTAACCCTGGTGGGACACTTCTGCCCTAGGTACTGGCCATCCTGTGGGCAAAAGTTTACTCTGCAGCCTCCTCAGCAAAACTGCCCTGGGTAGACAGGAGCCGAGTATTCAGAAGTCCCCTGGGGGAAGTTATGCCAAACTTTTGCTGAGGTCAGCCAATGGCTGACTAATGAGGGGACACAGAAGCCCTACCCCTTCCCTCAGTGTGGCAAACACTGCCATCAGACCAACAGTCCCTATTACGGTAAAATTCCGTCCTGCGACTCTATCAAGTGTCTCCAATAGTTGGAAAGTTGTGGACAATAATTACATGACAGGAACACAGAGAGCATTATATAGACCTTAACAGATAGGTTATCTACCTGTGTAGTCTTTACCACTTACTATCATATTGATAAGACGCCTGATAATTAACCTTAAGTTTCAGTTTTCTACCTGATAAATGGGAATGAGTCTCTCATAGGATCATTAGGTGTTTTAAAGAAGATAGTGCTAATTTATCTCCCATATAATAAACACCAAGTAAATGATTTCCAGTACTCAACAATAGCAAGTGGAGTGTATGACAACTTTGTCCTTGTACAGACAAGCACAATGCGAAACAAGAAAGCTATTTTCCTGTGTTTGGTAGGACATGCACTAAAAGTCTAGGAAAGCTGAAGGGGAACAAACTCCTATCAGTCAGAACCCCTGAGAGTAATCTGTGTCACCCCAGAGAAATATATGCGTTTTGAATATGCTCATTCATCCGTTATAGGGAACACGTTTACTGTGATTCATGATGTGCCTGCTACTGGGCACAGACACACATACTCAGGATAAAATGGCATTCTGATTGAAGTCTGGAAAAGAAAGAGGGGACTGGGGAAGGCTTCTTGCCCAAACTGTGTGAACGAGAGGCATTCCTCCCACTGATTCTCAGGAAAAGCCTTGGAATGGTGTCTGCTTTGTTCTCCTGCCCTCTTGCTTCATAGTACCAGGGTCTGAACCCAGGTCCTTTGCACTGAGCTACAGCCCCCAGCCCTTTTTGTTTTTATTTTGAAATGAGGTCTCACTAAGTTTCTAAGATACCCCAGCTAGGCTTGAGCAGGTGGTCCTCCTGCTTCAGCCTCCCAGAGTAGGAGCCTGGTTTATTTTATTTATTTATTCTTGATAAAAATATCTCTCTCTCTTCCAAGAGAGAGAGATTTTTTTTTTATTTTATTTATTCTTGATAAAAATATCTCTCTCTCTTCCAAGCAACCTACTATTCTCATATACCCTAGGCAGGAGGAAAGTGGGCTTCATTTGAAGTCTACTGCAAAGTTGCTTCTCTCTGAAAAAGAAGGAGGTAAGCTGTGATAGAAAAATATACAGAGGTCTGAAACTCATCTGTAAAACTGAAAATCTCTAAAACTTAGTCCCACTTCCCAAATTTTATCATTCCAAAGTGAAGTATTTTTCAACACATAAACAAATATAAAAGTGTACCATGGGTTCTGTGCTCCTAACATGACTTCCACCAGGCTCCTGCCTTTTTCCTCTGTCCCCACATGCAGCCCAGAGAGAAGGTGCTGACGGCCTTGTGGGTGGGCACCAAGGTGGCCAAAAAAGCCGCCCACAGGGAATGGGGTAGGGGAGCATTTTCTGCCCCACCCCCCAGTGCCTGGGTTGCCTTAAATCAGCAGAAATAATCCTCAAGTATCAGAGAGCAGGAGCGGCTTCTTTGCCTTGTATAAAACGTAGGTCATTTCCAATGCCTGGGAATTAATGTTTATTAGGCTACTGTAGTCTGAAATGTTGTCTTCTCAGAGACTGAGGCAGACAGGGGAAGCGGACCACACAGAGTGCTCCTAAAAGAGAAGAACATACATTCAGCCCCTGCCAAAATGTAGGAAAAATGCCTGGAAAAGGTCAATTTGATTTAGAGGGGATTTATTCAGATTTTTTACCCACCCCCCAAAGCTATGTTTAACTTTGCATGGTTCAGTGGAGAACAAAGAAAAACAACATATTTGGTTTTATTTTCCCAGGATGTGAAATGCTTCAGCAAATAAAACTTCCTACAAATTTAATCAGGTATTTGAATGATTGCCCATATTGAAGCCATGCCTCTCAACATAAATTGGTAAAAATAGTTTGCTATATTCTTGAATGATATCTTCTAAGCTAAAGAATTGTGAGGTACCACCTGAGGGTCTTGGCACAATCCTAAATGTACTGCAAGGAACCAAAAGGAGACTTCAATTTCTCTATCCATGAAATATTTCCTTGTTTATTTTGTTTGGTACTTAAGCATTTTAACTAATTTGTACAAATCCTAGATGAGAAATTAACTTTGTACATGTAAGAGACTCTCATGGACTAGGCAGTTGTAAATAAAATTGAGTGTATATGGAAGGTATTTGACCACACAGGAGAATGAGTGTGTGCAGATAGGTGGATAGGATCTACATATCAAATGTACATAGGACGATAGCAGATCAAAACTCATTAGTTAAAACTACTTTTTCTTAAAACATTTCTTGGTCTCACACAAGTTTCTTTTCTCTGTTCTTTCTTTGCCCAACTAAGATCCCAGAATTAAATTACAGAGGGATTTGATCAAATATATTATTTTGCTTCAATTTAAATAATAAGCACAATCATCTCTTAATGTGTCCATCATAGGAATTTCAGAGACCATCTCCTCCCACTGGCTTCAGAGATTTCTTTTTCTTCAGGTATCCAAATGTATCTATAGGTCCACAAAGTGCATATGTTGCTGAAAGGATCCCATCAACTATTATTACCAAATCTGATTTTTCAGTTTTCACAAGCCTAAGTTCCAAGATTTTAGAGCCTTTTTCCTGTGCACCTTTTCTGGTGCACTTGGTTTTTAGCAGCACCTCTGGACAGAGGCTGACTCAGCTACAGCTTACCCACGTCTGGGGATAGAAAATCCACTCTCTCTGGAGAGAAAATGTCCACAGTTCTAGGTAACTCAAATAAAATGTGTTCCCTGACTTGAGCCTTGACCTCACTTCCTGTGCTATACTTTCTTCTCCTCCTCTGCTCAAACCTCTCTGAAGGGCAAACTCTACCCTCACAGCCTTTCCTTCCCCAGTACACCACCCCTCTTTCAGTCTGCAGTCTGCAGCCTCTCCTCCTGGTACTGAGAAGTCACAATTTGAAGTGCATGTATGCACGACTTGTATTTCTAAAATAAATGGTGGTGCATGCCTGTAATCTCTTGGGAGGCTGAGGCAGGAGGATTATTGAGAGTTCAAGGCCAGCCTTGGCTACATAGTGAATACAAGGCCAGTCTGAACTATATAGTGAGACCCCTGCCTCAAAATAAAATAAACTATAAAATATTAATGGAAAAGTAGTATATTTTAGAATAAAAATCATACTTTGAAAAAGCTATACAACTTTTACAATACCTACTTTTGGCTATGGTATGGGAAAATTGGTAAGGATGTCCATTGTTGTAACTGTTTTATTTTATTTTATTTTATTTTTTTGTTTGTTTGTTTTGTTTTTCTCCGGTACCAGGAACCGAACTCACGACCTTGCGCTTGCCAGGCAGGCACTTTTTGCCGCTGAGCTAAATCCCCAGCCCCGTTGTAACTGTTTTATATGGCAATTGGGCAAAAGCAAAGCAAACTCTAACTGCTTCTAATCTTTGATCTGTGATAGTTCCATCTCCAGAAATTTATCCTAAATAATATATGTGAAGAAACATGTCCACAATGTCCACAAATGTCACAAATGTCCACAAATGTCCTGCAGCATTACAACTACCATAACATAAATCACAATAATATCAGCAGCATAGTAAGAAAACAAGAAATAATGTAAAACTCCAACAAGAAAAAAGAGAGCAAACCAGACCTAGAAGATCCATGTAACAGTAGACAAGCAGTCATCAAACACAGTGCGGTAGACTCTGCATCCAATAATAGAAAACATATCTCTAGTATTTATGAGTAAGTGAAAATACGCAGTGAATTAAATAGCCTTTACAGAAACTCTATGTGTAAATAGTGTACGTAAAAATATATGTATATAACTGCAGAGCATTTTTCAGGCAGGTGAGTCTGGAAATTACATCTATTAATCCATTTTCCATTGCAATGATAAAATACCTGAGGCTGAGAACTTTACAAAACAAGACTATATTTACCTTGTTTGGGAGGTAAAAGTCCAAGATTGAGTGGTCCCGTTCTTTGGTCTCTGGTAAGGGCCACCTTGCTGCGTTGTGTTATGGTGGACAGCATCATAGTAGAAACATGTGCAGGAGGGAAAGATCATGTGTCAACATGCGAAGCTAGAGAGTGACAGGGGTCACACTCACTCATATTTTATAATGACACACTTCCATGCAGAAGAGCCAGGGACCCCCAAGAACTACACTAATCTCTTTCAGAACCAGCCCACCAAGGACCTAGCCACCCCCCGGTAGGCTCTACCTCTAAAAGCTCAGTCAGCTCTTACACAACCACACTAGAGAGCAATACGCCAACACATGGGCCTTCCAAGCCATATCCACACCTCAGCCCCACGACCGTGAGCTCTGTGGAACAGAACTGAGATGAGTGCAACGGAGGATGTTTTGAATGGAGGGTGTTACCTTATCTTTTACAGTTTTTATAACAATAAAAATTTTACTCTTTTATGACAATAAGTGAAAAGCCCCTTATGTTTAACATTTTGCCCACACGTAGTACATGGTCTTACGGCAGTGCAGCATGTGACATTTCACATTTCTTAAGATATGAAGAAGGTCTTGTTCTCCTCAGAGATCATTTGTTAAAATACTGAACAAAAGTTACATCAGCTCTGAGCCCTGGGAACCTCACTGTTTATCTTTTCCAACAGAAACATATACATTTATCACTACTCTTTATTTCCTATTTCTAAGCCAATTTCCTATTTGTGGCAAAACATTTTCCCGAGTTCCATAGCGATACAGTTTTTCCCAGTGGCTTTTGATGCAGATTGTTGTTAAAGGCCTTCAAAAGTAAAAACAGATTACATTTTCAGTTTGTCCTTCACTCAGGGCCCCCTATGCATTTCCTTCCCAGGGAAACCTATGATTTGATGGAGTGTAATTTCCCCTTCTTGCAGTGATGTTGCTTTCCCCATGCTTTCTATGTCTAGCATTTTCACTTCTATTTTTCAATAATTTTATAACCTATGTTAAAAGGAAATACTTTAGTATATATTTTCACAGCCCCTTCTGGACCTCTTTTCACAGACAGGAGCTCAATTCATAGTCAGTTTTCTCTTACAATTTTGGTATTTGCCACTTTAGTTTCCTCATTTTGTTCTTGACATTTGAACACAGATAGTCTTAAATTGTCTGTATTTGGTCCTATTTTCCATCATTTCCAGCTAGTTTTCCAGTTGTACATGGAAGTTTAAGTAATATGTGAAGGAATAAGAGTGTTAAATATTAATCTTTTCAATAGGTACTTGTTGGAAACAGATATGGTGTTTACCATTATTCCATCATGAACCCTGTGAACCAATGAACAAGACAGGAAATTATCACACAACCACAGAGAGGTCTAAGTTCTGAGTTTGATAAATGACATTACTTTTTAAAAAAAGGAACTACTAGAGAACACTTCACCTGGAGGTGAGGGTGGTACTATGTTGGAAAGAATGTGAACCAGATTCGGATGAAGCCTCAACCACTGGCAGAGGTATGATACACTCAGCTATGAGAGGCCTCAATTATGCTTCTCCAACTCCTCTGAGAAGGAACTTCCATGTTTATATGCCTGTTTTTCCTGATCCAAACCCTGCTTCACTACCGACTGTGGTTCAGCTCCTTGGTGATCTTCTCTCAACTCTTTCCCCATCAGCTCTGTCCATGACCAGAAGCTGCACCTTTCTCAAATCATTATGCTAATGGCTCCCTCATGGCTCCTACAGGAAAGGTTGGATATTCACACTTTATCCTGGGCAATATTCAATTTTAAGTAATTTACAGTGATAGCTCAGCAGAAAGGTATGAACTTCTTGACAGAACAAGACTTCTGCCTAAGATTGGGCTTCCTGCCACTAATTTTGTCCTTTTAAAGCCAGCTGGTGTGGAAACCTTTCTCTAACACTCTGTGTAGTCAAGTTTCCAGCAAAGACTATTTCCATATATTTTCTGACAATTATTTAAAAATTATCTCCAAGGTAATATTTGATTCATCTAGATTTTCCAACAGAGATTAGCAAAATTTTGCTTCCTATTTGCAGTGAGAAATTGTTTACAATAATTATTCTTAAGAGTGTGATATGAAGGGAAAACAATTTTTCTGCACTTTAGTTTTCACATAGCCTTCTAGATGATCAATCATATTTCTATGTATCCTAAACTTCATCAAACATAACAGTAATGAACTTATAGGGACATAAAGGAAATTCCTACCTCTTAAATGTGCCAAGGTAAACACAATACCCAATAGATTGATGCAAAAGATCCACCCTTAAATGTACTTTTCTTTATAGTCACCTAAGTCACCAATTTCTTCTGTTCTTTCTTGGCCTATCCTTGATTTTCCGTTTCTTTGCATCCCTCCATCAGCAGATTGCTAGAGTTTTGCTTCCTCCTGCTCAGACGTTAACAAGGGCCTCCCTTAACTATTTTCCTATCTTCTTTTTTTTCTCCACTGTAATCATCCTTCAGTGCTTCTAGGTTAATGTTTCAAACATGCTGCTCTTCTGAGTGACTCAGTGTGAGCTCCAAAACAAATCACAAATTGATAGCAAGCTAGATCTGGCCCTCCGTGTTCTGCAACTCACTTACTTATCCTAGTTCATCTTTCATTGTTCCTTAAGATCCAGTTGGTTTCCAGCTCTCTTTGGTTAAACACCTAATAAATGTTATTAAATGTGGCCTTTTCTTACACACCCTGTCCATTCTTTAAGCAACACCTTTACATTTCTTCCATGCATCCAAATCCCTACTTCTTCATAGGCCTGGTTCTATAAAATTCACAGTAATCTCTGTATAGTGATATAATTATAGGCTTCACCTCTTCCTTGGGAAATAATGTTCTAGTAGCTAAAACATAAAAGATAGAAGTGGTGCCTTCTAAAATAATGTAACCTGGCATTAATATGACTTGGGCTTAGATGTGGAAACCTAACAAACTAAAATCTGAAATCTATCATGGGCTCAGAGTTATAGTAATATCATTGATAACACAAATGACTTTTTTATAAGTCCATGATTCACTCTTCTCTGACCAAAAATTTTGGTCAAGAATGTAAAAGGGAAAAATTGCCCAAAATTGCTTGAACAAATAGAAATGTAAATAGTCTGCCAGGATTTGTGGGCCATGTATCCTTCAAAGCAAAGTGTGTAGGGATATAAGTAGAATGAGTTCAAAGAAATCTTTAGATGTGTGAAGAAATGTATATGCTATGCTTTTCTCTACCCCCAAGGAAAACAGCCAAATCTTTTTTTGTGGATAGAGTAGGGAGCATGGAGTTTAAGGTCACACATTTAAGTTTGCTTGGACTTAAGTGAGCCATTTAACTCCTGGTGTGTCTCATTTTACAAAGATAATTATATCCTGCTGTTATGGAGGTCCCACCAGAGCCTCTTGCACTCATAGGCTGGGGTTTGGGAAGGTGATTGGACCATACAGCCTTAGACTTGACTTGCCATCAGGAGGTAGGGTCTGGTCGGAAGAGGTGGGTCAAATGCGGCATGGCCTGGAAGGGTATATCTCCCTCCCCAGCTCCTCCCTTCCCTCTCTGCTTCCTACCTGCCATAAGGTAAGCAAATTTTCTTCCACCTCTGCCATGCTGTCATGCCCTGGAGACAAAATAAAGCTCAGCTCTCGTAAGTTGTGGATGCCATCATGCATTTTGTCTCATCAAGGAAAAAAGGGACTAAGATGCCTGATCTTTCTACTGACCTAGCAAAGGACACTCTACCTTTTGACCTTCTCTTGCCGTGGGTATTCTGATGTCTGAATGGGAATGGAAATGCAAAGACATTCATTGTAGTTTGCATACTATACCACACTGAATAACTCTCCTCTTTATTAAGACTTAGAAAAATCCAGCTTTTAACCACAGTGAAACATTTTTTTCATATACCATAACAATGACCAAAACACCATCTAATCACACAAAGGTAGGTAGGCTTTTCATTTCCACATATCACTATCTGTAGAATCTTTCTAGATTATAGCTCAGGCTGTATCACTAATTAGATCAACATTTATATAGCTTCTCATTCAGAATATGACCTATAGACTCCCCATACATCCTCTGACTCAACTTAGCACTGAAAGCTTTGCCCAATATGGTACATATGTATCTGTTCAGTCTCATCTCTTGCTGCCTCCTCTCATCACTGAACCAAACTATTTCTGTTCTCCTGGACACTGCATCTGTTCAGGGCTGTGCTTTTGTTTTGCTTTTCCCTCTACCAGGAATGTCTCTTCCCTGGCATTTTTTAACCTGTTATAGTTCTAAGCACCTTTCAAGTTTTAACTCCATATCAAGTCCTTTCAAATCCTCCCCTCAATCCTACTGTTTAATTACTCCTCCTCTAGCTCCTGTTATTTTACAGACAGATCTATCATGGAATCATATGAGCTTCACTATCGTTTTCTTTAACTTACTGCACCTTGGAAACTGTTTGTTGTAAGAGTATGGGCCACACTTGGCTGATATAATGGCTAGAAAAGTGCAAGGGTGGAGTCACTGAGATTTTGAAGCAAACATATCATTACCACTTTCACTGTTTTATGCTACTGATGGGTTTTAATGATATAATATCACCACACCAAAGTTACTCTACATAACATTGTGTTCATCTTTCTATTTTTCACCTCAAGTTGCAAATGTGACTAGATCTCATGGCCTCTCTATTTTTTGTCATCTGATTCTGTCTCCACAATTCAAGTGTTTACCCAGCCTTCATTGATAAAATCTTATGAGTAACAGCCTGAGGTCACAAAGACGGAGTAGATATGTTCACTGTCCATGAAATTCATGCATAGTCTAGGGAAGGGACATTCATCTAATCCTTTAGGGTGACTGCTATTGTGGAAGTTAATACAAGATCCACAGAATGCAGGGAAAGGAATGATTACCTCCTGGCTTTGAAGAACAGGTTGTGGTAAATACTATAATAAGAATCAGCAAACATTGTAGATAAGGTGATGTTTAAACTGGAACGATTTTCCAGGCAGACACCTGATTTACAAAGAAGTACTATTATAGACAAAGCTGCAGAGTTTATTGACAGTGTGTAGTGTTTTTCAGTGTGGATGCGGCTTAGGGAGTGGGAAGAGACATAACAAGATAGCAGACTACAGACACATCTGGGCCCACATCATGAAGGCCCTGATTTACCATGTTAAGGAAGTCAGACATCTAGTTTTAATGCTATAGACATACATGTAATGGTTCTAAGGAGGGTCATTGCATAATTAGTTTTGCATTGTAGAATACTGAAACTAAAGAAAAAATACTAATTAGAAGGTCTTGACAGTATTCTTGGAAAGAATGGAAGATATAAAAATATAGAGCCAAGGGGAAAGGAGAAAAAGAAACAACTGGTGCTAATCTAAAGGTAGCAATGAAAGTTCTAGATGGATTATATGTAGGGAGCATCAAAAACGGCAGTTAGAATAAAGCTTAGTTTCTAGTTTGAGCATCTGATGGTGGCAGATAAAGGTCCTAAATTGAGCATCAGGTCAGTTGAGTTTGAGGAATCTGAGGGTACCTTTGATGTGTCCATGCCGATCTTCCAGATGGCTTACTTTTAAAGCCATGGTGGGGGTGGAGGTTCAAAATAATAAGAAAGGGGAGAGAGAAATGAGTCCACATAATCCCTTCATTCATTTGTTCTGATTCCAGCACTGAAGCACTTACAATGATAGGTTTTTAAACTACCAAACTAAGCACCTAGTACTAAGAGAAAAAACTGTTTGTCTTTTCATCTTCTTGACCACAATTCTGAATTCTCCCAAAAGAAAGCCTTCCCAATCCTCCTCTTGCTATAGAAGGGAGAAACTGGTACTTGTTAAATGCTGAAGCTTTACAAAAACTGCTTTCTAATTCCTACAACAATCCCTTGCAAATTAGTATAATTATCCCAATTTTATAAATGAGAAGCCCCAAAGCCCAGAGAAGTTAATAGACTTTCTCAAGGTGCCCCAGCTGCAAGTGGTAGAGGCCAGGTATAAATCTGCAGCTGTCTGCTTCTAAAGCTCATGCTTCTTCTATTACATGAAGTTGGATGCTGACTACTGAGGGAATATATTGGCTCCATCAATCAGACTGAGGAAAATAGTCAATTATGGGAAGACCAAAGGGTCTCCCTTTCCCTTAAGCTACAGGATGTTCTAAAAAGTACCTCTATGGGAACATTTCTTCCAAGTGCTCACACTCAATTTCAGAAATGACACTTATCTTATTCACCCATGAGATCCTTCTGATAATTTGCTGAAGCTAAATGAAAAATTACCCAATGAAATAATTAAGAGATCAGTGAAAAAATGCAATAGCTATGAAACTCTATGTGGAACTTCACATCTACCAATTTGGAGGTGATCCACACGTCTTTAATCAGTCAACCTTTCAATATCAACTTCCAATCTCTCTCAACACTACAGAAGTTTTCAACCTAATAGAGCAGGGGTGACTACAGAGGCAAGAAGATTTCTCTTGGAATCCCTGTGTGCAGAAATAAAAATGTCATTTAAATCAAGAAGAAATACTACTTAACTAGTAGACTAATGAGTAGACATGGCTGACTTAGCATCCCCTGTTGGCACTTCTCCCATCCTGAAAGCAGTGATACCCTGTCCTTATTCCTGAGAAATGCAAAACAGCCTTCACCTGTCCCTGGGAAATTTTGCATTCTCTTAATAGCACTAACCACACTGTACAACATATGTCACAATTTCAGAAAGAACAGAAAGTTTTAATGATTTGTGCAATGTATACAGTTCCTGAGCTTTGATGTTCCTGTATCTGTCACTCTATTTGTACAAAATTATCTGGTTTTTTTAGAAACAAAAATCTTTTATGCCTCATGACTGACCTGTCAAACATGATTTTAATTTAAAGAATAGCTGACTCCATGTGGCAAACCTTGAAAAGCCTCCTGTTTAAAAACAGTCTGCCTTTATGCTATACACAGTTAATATTGTTCTTTATTATAGATGACATGTCGCCGAGGGAAATTTCATACGTAGGTTTGTATGTCAGAGTCAGTGCACCCACAGAAGAGTCCCAGCTGCTTCCACTGCTGCCTGGTGCCTGTGTCTCAGGGAGTTAAGGTGGAAATCCAGAGCATCTGAACCCTGAGAGAAATCAAATGATCCCTGCATGCTCTCAGGCCTCACTTTCATACCCCAATTTATTCTCTTAACACTATTTTTCTAATGATGTATTTGCACACGTTTAAACCAATCACCTAACTCCTGAATCAGTCCATTCATTTGAGAATACATTAAACTTTTTTTTCTGGTACCACTTCATTTGGCTTAGTGAAAATCACTCCCCCTCTACCACTACCACCACCAACAACCCCCACGGTACTTTGTATTGTCTGGCAAGGATGGACCTGATTTCCCTTCCTTCCCCTCACCCCCTGGCCAATTTTGTACCCTCCAGAAAGGACCGTTTGAAGTGCTTCCCGACAGCCTCGCTGAGGAGGAGGTATGAAGGCACAAAACTGCTGTGTGACTTAGTGAGCTTGAAAGATCTGGACATCAGAGGGAAGGAAGTGGGGGATCTGCATGAAAGAGGTTTTCTTCATGATTAAACTGAATGGAATTGCTTTGGAGGAAGTGATCCATGTTCCATTCATGGGTGGCAGGGTATGCTGAAAGGCAAAAGGTAGCAGGAGATACTATAAATGGATTCTTACAAGTGCTCAGAAGTCCTCTGCATTATTATCAATGGTCCTTTTTCCATTTATATCTTGCAATTGTTACTCATTGTCTTTGAGAATACTGGAGTATTAGCTTTGTGTTCTTTGCCATTATGTTAATTACTTAAATGGATGAACAAGCTGTAGTCATAGTTTTCAAAGTCACTCTTGTGTAATTCCTCAGATTACCCCATGTACCCTCTGAAACAATTGCAAATAGAGGTTCTCTTCAACAATTCTAAGAGCTGAATAAGAGTGCATTGATTTTTACTAGAAACTGTGGTCAATCCATCTCCCTTGGAATTCCCCTTATGTTATTTTTAGGATCTTGAATAGAAGCTTCAACAAAAATTCTTTACAATAGTCCCTGGATTTGTATAATTATCTCTAGGAGACTCAGTAGCTAAATTTCTCCTGTTTTCTAACTGCAGGGACTCTTAGACCTCAAGATAACACACTCGTCAAAAAAAAGAGAAACTTTGAGTGAAGTCAAAGTCACTAGCTGTGCCAGAAAGAGATCTGAATAAATCCCCTCATAACTCTAAGCATGAAAACAGTGTTTAAACTGAGCCTGGATATTGCTCAGTATTTAAATTTGAAAACACCACTTTAATATTAATCTATTCATCAGGTGATTTTCAGGTAGTGAAAAGAATACAAGCCGAGAAGTTAGAGAAGATGGCGTGTAGGCAAATCTGATGTGCACCCTGGGCTTTTCTAACACTCGGGTCTCTCCTTTGCAAATAAGAGAGCTAGATTAGCTTTTTGAGATTTCATTAATGTATGTTTAACTTTGTACAGTGAAATAAGTACATTTACGCAGTGAAGAACCAACTTCACAGAGGAGAATAAAACCAGGTATATGTGTGTGTTGTTGAAAAGTTCTGAGATTAGGAATGAAGCTATTCATTCATTCACTAGTTTACTGATTAATCACTTTATTCAGTCATTCATTCTTTTAAACATCAGTCTTTTTAGGCTCTGATATATTTTAATATTATTAATATTCCTCAAGAATCTTCATTGCAATAAATCAGCACTTCTTAATTTTTTTCGTATGGCCACTCCTTTTGCTTCAGCCACTCTGAATATGTTTTACAGAATATGTTTTCCTATTTTCTACTTGCTAATAGAGATTTTGATAAATAAAACAAGACTACATCAGTAACATGAATTTCTAATTATTTTACAGGTGAATTATACCCCTGAAAATATTTATTGCATATATTAGTAATTTTCAAATTTAAGCTAAATTTTTATTTTTTTGTCTCTTTCTCAAACATACACATACTCTACGACACTTGTACAGAGAAAGTTTGTGGACTCCCAGAGTCCTTTTGTCCAGAGTCCCTTTCCTCTAATCTCTTTTCAAATTTCTACCTTTTTAGTTTGCAGTCTAAATGAATGTACCTGGAGAATTACACAGTGATTTATTCTGCTCTCTCTTCCATAAATATGTCCATTTAGTTAATTTTATGATTATTAAGTACTTATTGCATCTAACATTTGTGACTTAACCTATATTTATTCTTTTATATTTCTGCTGGGGCTTTTCTATCACAGGAAATTTCTTCAGATGTACTTAATGTGCTAGTAAATTTGGTTTTCTTGCTCTTTTATAGTTGTTAGGATTCCACATAAGTCATATTAATTTCAACATCTTTCTTCTTCACTTATTTCTCTTTCTCATTCTAAGTTTCTGTTAAACACCAAAAGCACTTATTTCCTTTCACACTGTTTTTCAATTGAAAATATATTGCATAATTTAAAATCCCCAACAGGAACTCTCTGACAAGGGCTGCATGGTGCTGCATGCTTTTGATCGCCTCTCTGATTGTGCGTGAAGGCAATGCACGTCACCTCTGCCTTGGAGGTTTCACTGTGCACTAGTGAAAATCACTCAGAGTGAAAAATGACAGAAGTTAATTTTTATGAAAATAATCACAAGTTAACAGGTTTTAAGACTTTAAGAAACATACAGGGAAATGTAGTTGAAGAAATAAAAAAATAATGTCAATCACAGCTTCAACAGTTTAGGAAAATAACAAAAAGATGTTAGGAAATATATGGGTGAATTCTGAGCAGATGATCATGCTAACAGATAATTCATAGAGCCGTACATGAAGACCAGAAGGTCTCCAAGCCCTAAGACAACCTGCCCATCCCTTGCTATGTTGCTGCCCTGCTGTATGGTTTGTATCTAATCAACTGAACAAGCACAGCTCCTGACATAAATGAAGCAATTACATGTTTGTGTCTTTTTTTTCCTTCTGAATTGTATTCCGTTATGCCACCGAGAAACTGTTAGAGCTAACAAAGAATTCAAACCCATTGTGGTGGTGCACGCCTATAATTTTAGCACTTTGGGCAGCTGAGGTAGGAGGACTGCAACTTACAGTCCAGCCTGGGCAATTTAGTAACTTCACAAAACCCTGTCTCAAAAGGAAAAATAAA
>NW_004955496.1:2302845-2419181 GCF_000276665.1 Chinchilla lanigera | reverse complement strand
AGAACAGAAAAGAAAAGAAAGAGCTCAATAAAGTTGCAGGGTATTAAATCAATATACAAACATCACTTGCACTTCTATATATCAGCAAGGGAATATCTGAGAAAGAAATAAACAATCCTACTTACTATAGCATTAGAAAGAATGAAATATGTAGAATAAATTTAAGAATATATTTGAAAGATTTTTACCTGAAAACTCTAAGATGTTAATGAACAAAAGGAAAGGAGACACAAACAAGTGAATTGATGATATCCTGTGTTCATGGAGCAGAAATGTTAATGCTGGCAAAATGACAATACTGTAAGGTGATCTGTGCATTCAGTGCATTCCTATCAAAATATCAATGCCACTTTCCATGGAATCAGAAAAACAAACTTGTAAAATATTTGTGGAACCACGAAAGAACGCAAGTACCCAAAGAAAATTTGAGAAAAACCAAAGCTGAAGGCATCACACTTTCTCATTTCAAACTATATTGCAAAAGTATTGTAATACAAAATGTAGTACTGGCATAAAAGCAGATGTTTAAACTGATGAGAAAGAACAGTATTGACAGAAATAAGCCCATTACACAGTCAGCTATTTCACAAGGGTGTCAAGAACACACAGTGGGGGATTTATAGTCTGTCACTTTCTACCAGGAAAACTGGCTATCTCTATGCAAAGGAATAAAACTATATACTAATTTATAACTGTCACATTAACTCTACATGACTTAAAGATTTATATGTAGGACCTAGGTCATAAAACTCTTAGAAGAAAGCATAGGAAAAAGTCTCCGACATTGGTCTTGGCCATGATAGTTTTGATATTGCACGAGAAGCACAAAGCAAAAATTAAAAATAAAAGTGTTATATCAAACTAATAAGTCTCTGCAGAGAAGTCAATAATCAATCACACGAAGAGGGAACCTACCAGATAGGAGAAACATCTACAAGCCATGTATCTGACAAGAGGTAAATATCTAAATTAGATAATGAACTAGTACAACTCAGTAGCAAAATATTAATACTACTTTTAAAACAGGAAAAGAACAGTAATATTTTTCCACAGGAGACATATAAATGGCCAACAGGTACCTGGAAATGGGTTCAACATCACATACAGCTCTGCTAATTCAAATCAAACCCACAAAGAGAAATCACCTCATACGTATTGGAATGGCCATGGTCAAAACATCCAAACAAGTGTTGGTAAGGAGATCAAGAAGCCTTGGGCACTGTGGTAGAAAAGTTTTCCAGTATGGGAAGCAGGATGGGGTTTCCTCATAAAGTTAAAAATAGAACTACCATAAGATCTAGCCACCCCTCCCCTAAATATACTAGTAAATCCTAAGGAAACAAAATCAGTATCTCAAAGAGACATTTGCACTCCTATGTGAGTTATAGCTTTATTAACAATAGCCAGGAGGGGCTGGGGATTTAGCTCAGTGGCACAGCACCTACCTGGCAAGTGCAAGGTTGTGAGTTCAATCCCTGGTACCGGAAAAAAAAAAAAAAAAAACAATAGCTAGGAAATGAATATATGGTTTCATGGGGTCTGGCACAATGTGACTGCTGGTTTCCCCAGAGTCAAGGTGATCATTATTTTGAACCAATGCAGGACATGGGGGCAATCAGGAAGTATGACTAAAGACATCTGCCCATGTATATATGGAAAGGAAATAATATGAATATTGCATAATGCATATAATGAATGATATATAGTGGAATAATACGTACAATGGAATATTATTCAGCCATAAGAAGTAAGGAAATCCTACCATTTGGAACATTAACGATGACACTGAGGATGTTATGTTAAGTGAAAAAATACACAGAAAGACTGATCCTGTATGACCCCACTTAGAGACAGAATTTTCATAAAGCCTTGGGGTGTTTGCCATGGGCTGCTATGGGAGAAATGTTGAGGTAGAGGCCAGGGGTATGATGTTTCAGTTCTGCTGTGCATACATTACAGAAATCTAATGTACAGCATGATGACTATAGTTAAAAATACCCATTTTATACTTGAAATTTGCTAAGGGGGTAAAACTTAAATGTTCCCACCATATAAAAAATGGTAGCTGTGTGAGGTGATGAGTGGGCTTGCTAAATGGATTAGAGAAAGAATTCCATAACACACACATATAGCAAATACTCACATTATACATCTCAGGTTACACAATTTGGGGACCAATTATATCTCAACAATACTGGATCTATCTGATTAAAATGATAATTAAAAATGTATTCAGTGGTGACAGTCTTCCCCTGGTCCTGATGAAAGCTTGAGAAATCCCATGTCCTTTAACAACCACGGTCAAGTAACAGCAGTGTGAAGGCCACTCTAAATTACCAACATGGTGTAACATTAAGTATTCTGTCCCAGCTGGCTCAAATCCATCTAGTCTATGGTGGAATTTGTGCTTAGTTTTTTGTTTGCTTCTCCCTTCCCTCCATCCACATTGCTGAGGACCTACATCCTCCGCTCCGGTAAAGCCAGTAAGGTTGCTCACTCCACAAACATTTGAAATTAAAGTCCCTCAACCTCCCCTCCTGAGGAGATTCAAAACTCTCTTGCAGGAAAAGCCTACATCTAGAACATGTGGATTGCTGTAAACACTTTTTGCTCCACAGTGTCACCGTAATGTGCTCTCTCCCCCACCTTTTTTTCTTTCTCTCTGTCCCTGTCTTTCTGTCTGCCTCTGTCTGTCTCTGTTGGTCTCTGTGTCTGTCTGTCTCTGTGTCTGTCTGTCTCTGTGTCTCTGTCTCTGTCTCTGTCTCTCTCATGTGGATCAGGCATCTTCAAATGATGTCTCTTAAATCACCCAGAACATATTTCAAGATTTTGCATGATCTCATAGGTACCTCCCTCGCAAGAGTTAAGGTGGGTACCCTGAACTGTGGAGCTTTGGGGTTAGTGAGATCCAAAAATAAGCAAGAGCCCTCTGTGAAATAATGACCATTCTCTCATCCTTTTTTATACTTCTCTATGGTATTATAGCTATAAATTGTGGTCAAAAACTATGAAGAAAGTTTAAAATTAAAAACTTTTATTACAGTAAAACACACGCTGCTATAAATCCCTTGACCTTAAAATCCTCCTCCTTGCTTTGAACACCCTTATCCCATTGCTCTTGTCACTACCTGAGGCAGGTCTGGAAGTCCTCTTTCATGAGTGTCTTTAGTCATACATCCCGATTGCCCCCATGTCCTGCATTGATTCAAAATAATGATCACTTTGACTCTGGGGAAACCAACAGTCACATTGTGCCAGACCCCGTGAAAAAGGTGGATGAGGACACACTGTGATGATTTTATGATCCTGCCTTTCCATTGGACGGCACTGGGAAGCAGCATTCACTGTATATTTCATCATACCTCATGGGACACCTCAAAAGAGAACTGTAGAACTGCCTCAGATAGTGGGAAGGACAATGGGACAAGGGTGTTCAAAGCAAGGGGGAGGATTTTAAGGGGGACTTATGACAATGTGTCTTTTACTGCAATAAATTTTTTAAAAGAATTTCAACATTCACCATGTATTTCCATCACTTTGGTTCATCTATTTGGAGTTTTCCTCCACATATTCTAACATATTAGAAATCCACACTGACTTCATATCATAAGCAAAGATGTAAAATTTTACATCCCATTATAAAGTCATGCACAGGAATTCTACATCCAATAGCCTGGTTACTGAGTCCTTTACAGGCTGGGAGCCACTCTTGTTTGTAACTATTGGACACACAGCTCAGAAACTCAAGCTGTTAGCAGGGGACGAGAGTGAGTGACACTGGCCAGGTGGGAACTACAGAGTGCTAGAGAGAATGAGCCTCTCAGAGGCACTGATGTCACTTGGCCATTGTGAGGGCAGTGACATCAGACTTTTCAAGAAAAGTTGAAAAATTTAGATATTTATGAGAAGTCACCATAATTTTGAAGGTAGGCTTTAAACATTTACAAAGCTTTGTTCAGAACTTACACTAAAATATTAAGGGGCTAGAATCATGGGGAAAAAAATCTCCCTTGTGAATATAAGCTTTGTGTGATACGGTGTGCCCTCAGCATGTCCACTTGTCCCAGACATGTGTGTGCAGTCAGGGAGCTAAGGAGAGGAAGGCACAGAGCAAATCAAAGCCCAAGTCCACCTTGAAAACACAGCTTAGGGTGACAATGTGGTACTCGCTCTATACACAAATAACACACACAGCACACTCAGCACCCACAAGGAAGAGGATGGGATGGTGGGTGGGTTAAATGTATTTTTGTTGCTCACAATGGAGCTATTTTTTGCTTCCCTTGTGCATTTACAAACATCCAGATGAACAAAACAAGCAGAACAGATTTGCTTTAATCACACTAATCCCGGACTAAGCATACCCCTCTTCCTGCCTTGTTTTGACTGTTCAAGTATTGTTGCTGTAAGTGTTGAAGGTCATTATCTACTGGGGCATTAATCCTCACTGGGCAGCAGCATTTGTAACCCAAATTCAAAACATTTTTTCAAATGCTTTGAACTTACAAGGCTTAAGCTGCTGAACCTTAGATGCCATACCAAGAACCCCAAATGGAATATTATATTATGTACACAGGCAGATGTGCCTGGTCACTCACCTCATCCCTCTCCAATAAACAGCCAGTGGGGGATGCTTAAAAACATAGTAATGGACTGTGAGAATAGAGCTCCTACTAATGCTCAGTCTACTTTTGTTCATCCTTGACACTGTTATGACAAAATGTTGAAAGTTCAGGAGACATCTAGCTGTGATAAGTACCTGTAATCAGCATATCACATTTGTCATAGGTAATTTTTTATTCATAGATAAAATCCTATTTCTGTCCTCCTGTCGTGAAAATTGCACTGAATATTTACTGTTGGTTCAGTGATGAAACAAATGCTTACAAAACAAATAGCTACATATTGAATACAATATTGAATACAATTTGACAGACCCAGGGTAATGAGTCTTGAAGTATTTTGGTACACTCTTCACTATGTTGACTCAAGAACAGCTTAAACAGTATGAGGCATAATGTATATGTCCATTAGCTTGATTAAGCTATTCTATAATTCTATGCATAACATACATAGCCCAAAACATCTTGTTGTACATGATAAATACATATAATTTTATCAGTTTAAATAAATAAATTTTAAGAAGAATAGTTTAGTGAAATTTTTTAAGAGTATTATCTACTGTCTACCTAAATTATCATTAACTATAATATAGGGTATGGTAGGAAGTAAAAGGTACAACTATTAAACAACTATTAAATTAATAAAGAAGTAAATAAACAGTTGCTATATCAGAGTATTAATGCTTACTCCAAGTTAGTTCAAGCTTACAATGAATGTATGTCTCAAGGTGGCTGACAAACTTTTAAAGCTACCAGAAGTATTATGTCATATAGAGACACATCTAAATAGAAAAAAGTGAGTGGATGCATAAAGATTTCAGTCTTAGTTCTAAAGAGTTAAACATTTGTTGAATATATTTGATTACAACATAAAATCAAATTGTTTAAAGCTCAGAATCTTACTTCATAACAGCACATGCTAACTTATGGCACTGAACTTTTATTATGCAGGAAACACTGCACTTCTGAGTGATGTACGCCTAAATCATAAACTAAAATTTATACTGCATTTCTACCGTTTTTTAATGACTTGGAACAGAGTAAAATTAACAGTGTTGGGGCTGCTGCATAACAAAGTTTCTGGTTAAAACATTTCTTTGCCAGTTTCCTCAAACTTTGGGTATTGAAGGAAAAGATATTTTTATTAGAGACAGAAAATGGAAAAGAGGGAACTCTAGCCAATGTGTTGTCACATTAAAAATAGAAGCAAGCCCTCTTGATTTCTCCAGTTTGGGCTTCAAGCAAATCCAAGATGCCTCGCTTCCTTTAAGAAGCCAAACTGCTTGTGATCTGCTTCATTTAAGAGCCAGACCATGTAGGATGGTCTCAGAGACCCATCTTCATGAGGTTTAGGAAACAAACTGTCTCAAACAATGCCATATGCTTTGAAAGCTATGAACAGTAGAGATGTTCATGAGAGTGTGGTTAACACGCCTTCTGGAAAGAAATAGAAGTACATGCTAAAGCCAACCATTTTTTTAAACAGAAATATGACCTTTTCCACTTAAGGAGAATAATGTACATCTTCATGGTGAGTAATCACCAAGAACCAGAAATTATCAAATTGCCTCATCGTTGTAGGAATTGGTGCTCTTGTTGACATCCAGAAAGGTTTGTCAAGAGACAATAGTTTCTGCTGGACTGAGTCTGGGGGAATGGCCAACTGATTCATTCAGTAAGAAAACCTTCTACATAAGATATAGATCACAGTTGAAAACTTGTAGGTCCAAAAAAGTAGCATAAATAAGACAAATATGGCAAGTCTCTGATCAAAAGGGACAATAACGCTCTGTGAACTTTATGGCATTCCTCTTAGAAGACTTCAAAGCCTCTGATAAATAATGTCATGAGCCATTTTGTAGACAAGAGACAGATAAGGGGGAAAATACCATTCTCCTTCCTGCATGGGCATAAAATCTGAAAAGATAAAAAGAGAGGCAGGCCCCATCCAGGCTTCTCTTAAGTAAAAAAAAAAAAAAAGAAGAAGAATGAAAAAAAAAAGCACCATATAAATCTAACAGAATGCATCCAACTACAACTCTGTGCTGAATATAGGCCAAAAAGGACTTATTTTCTTAGTTACTTTGCTAATTTTAGGAAAAAAGCCAAATTGCTTCATGAATTTTCAGTTTCCCTATAACTTCTTTTTCTAATCCTGCCTTCAAACTGCCTTGCAGGTTTTCCAAAACTCGGGCTGGTCCTTTCCTTGTTTAAAATCTTTACTAGATCCATGCAGGCTACACTAGATTAACCAAAAATTCCTCTGCACAGCTTTGTTCAGTTTATGCTTCCCTGCTTCATTTGTTCATTCATTTAACCAATTCATTTACCTACCACATTCTTTACAATCTCCTCAAACCAAAATGTTTAATATTCCTTGCAAAACGTGATAGATTTCCATGGTTTTGTAGCTTTTCTCATGGAATTTTACCGCTAGAAAAGTTTTAAACTTGTTCATTTGACAAAAGAAAATTCTAATTCACAAGGAAATAAAACTCACACATTTTGCCCTTAGAGAATTAATTCCTAAATACTTTGTCTATGGAAATGAACTATTTCTTCTTCTGTGCTTCTATAGCAATGTATATCTCTATAGAGTACTTACTGCATTAGAATTATTTTTGTACATGTTAGATTTTTCTTAACTTTAAGTAGATGTCAAAGCTTGGAGCTCATTGATATCTCAAATTTACACACTGAGAATGTTGTCAGGAACATCAAAGGAACTCAGTGATCAAAGAAATTAGATAGAGCTTTGTATAGCACCCACCATATTATCAACATTCAGAGTTTAGGAGTCAGTAATGTACATCTGACTCTGTACAAGTCAGTGGGAGTGTTCACAGAATATAATGGTCTCCCATTAGCTTTGCTTATAACCAAAGGTGAAGAAAAGACAAGTAGATAAGAATCATGTAGTTCTACATCTGATATAGTGGTTGTGTTGAAATCTAATTTAAATAGACTACTGTTATTGTTACTATCCCATATTTCCTGTTAAGAAATATATATTCTTAAAGTTTACATCATTCTTTCTAAATAAATTCTCTTTTGTAACAAATATAATATTTACCCAGCTTCAACATTTATATTGAGGTTCTCTACTCTGAATACTCCTGCACCCAATTAGCCTCATGGACCCCATGACTTACATATGTGCCTCTTTGATGAATTTGGTGAAGCAGGATTAACCCTCTTTCCTGCTCTGCAATTTCTCTGAAGCGGACTTAATATCTGGGATCCTTAAACTACAGTGACACAGTTTTAAATTCCTAAATAATCAAGACAGGTAAATTTCAGACCTCCACCACAGAGAACTGCACTCTTTCTGCCCACTGCTAGTGGGACCATTTTATACCAGAATTACTCTTTTTTACAATTACCTTTCAATGAGGAATAGAACAAATAATTTGGAAAACTGCTTCACTCCAAATGGTTACTCGGTTGAAATTGCATTTAAGATCATGTCAATCCACATGTAATGACTGTATATGGTGTACAGTTCAAAGAAACTAAATGGGTCAATTCTTTTCAAATACATATGGAACAGTTGATAAAATCATTTGATTTTTTTGAACTCCACAGAATGACATAAGTTACTAGGAATCTCTGGTTTTAATGAAAAGCTCTATTTGTCAACATACCAATTTTTTAAAAAAGTTTGAATCTAAAGCATTCTAAGCCATTTCTGTACAAAAACACACAATGTACTCTTTTAGGATAGGAGGGCAATTGGACCATTACCTTTAGATGTAAACAATAGAACTTCCTTAGATAAGTAGGATGCAGTGTGAGATATGTAGTCTGATATGTAATGAATGGTTAATTACGGAAACCAGCAAATTCTACAAGAAATGTCATTCAGAACACCAATGTGTGGGCTGCATGCCAAATGAAGTTTTTAGTCTGGCAGAGCATACTTGGATTTCAGTTCAAAGAAGGAAGACTAAAATGGTATGTAGGGTTAAGCAGGAAATTTATATCTTAGGGACATGATAGAGCAGAAAATATATCTCAACAGAAACCCTCAGAGAAAAGGGTCATTCCCAAATCTTGCCATGCTTCGGGAAGAACATCGCTAATTTTTTCTACATCCAGCCAATTTATGGAAGTAGGAAAAAGGAAACGAAGAGACTGATATGAAGAATTCTTGATCTGTTTAGCAAATCTGCTAACTTTATAGAACTACTGGGGCCTCCAAAACCTGAATAGTCCACTCTAGGTCACTAAAAACAGAAAGACTTTGGGGCATTACTTTTGAAGTGAACACTGATATAGGTGTTTTATGTTGGGTTGGGATTTTTTCATTTGTTTACTTTTTTTGTAGAGACTTGCTCATGCACACACAGCTTTAGGTTCATCTAAGACAGATTTAAACAGCCAGCAAAAGCTTGTTCTCATTAAGTACAGATCAATTATCCTAAAGATAAATGAACAGTTAAAAGCATATTGTAAGGAAGGAGACATTTATAATTGCTATAAAAATTGCTGTAAAGAGAAAGCATGTTCTATGTTATTATAGTAGAGTACTAATATGTATATATAATATATGTGTATGGAATATATATATATATGTGCAGTTTTAGTCAAATAGCATGATATGTCTACGTCTTTGATAATTTTTCTATTAAATAAACAATTATTTTTCGGTATTTACATATTATACTTGTTTTGAGAAAAAGCTCTCCTATTTCAATGTTGATCACAACTGCTTTCATGGTTTTTCTTGTATCATATCTCCAGAAGGTGCTAAAATTTATTTCCCTCTACACAAAATTGCTTTGGAGCTATTCACATATACCCCAAGCTTCAATGACATTTGGTTATCATTAAATGATTACAGTGGAATGGAAAATAAGTAAAAGGCATTCCAATTCCCAGGCACAGTCACTCTGAATTTTTTAACCCCATTACTACCAAGAGTTCTTTGATCCATAGTAGAACAATAGCTTTCCTAAACTAGAAAAATACGAAAAGGTAGATCCACAGCAAGAACAGAAAGTCATTATATTTCTAAAATGAGCTAGCTATATTCTGTCTCAAAAGCTATGCCAGTTTTCTTCTTCATAAAGTACAAAGGGACATATTTCTTGTATCAGTATTTTATACAATAAATACATGTGGGACATTATTACTTTATTGAAGACCAACATTCAAACTTGGTTGAGTCTTGTCCTTGCCTAAGCCAACTTGTGGTGAGGCTCATCCAGAGTAACATTCTTAGGGCTGGGGATATATTACTTTATTGAAGACCAACATTCAAACTTGGTTGAGTCTTGTCCTTGCCTAAGCCAACTTGTGGTGAGGCTCATCCAGAGTAACATTCTTAGGGCTGGGGATATATTACTTTATTGAAGACCAACATTCAAACTTGGTTGAGTCTTGTCCTTGCCTAAGCCAACTTGTGGTGAGGCTCATCCAGAGTAACATTCTTGGGGCTGGGGATATAGTTCAGTGGTATAAGCACTTGCCTGGCAAGTGCGAGGTCCTGAGTTCAATTCCCGATACTTCCCCGAAAAAAACCAGAGTAACATACTTGTGTTGACTTTCCTTTGGCAGAGCCCATAGCCAGCCTTGACTTGGTGATGCCCTAGTACTGGTACAAGTACCCTTTTTTGGACCTAATGTGAGAACCACAGCTCTACTGGGAGAAAAGGATGGGAAAAATGTATTGCTGGCTAATACTATAACTGTTTTCAAGGCCACAAAGATAGCTGGGTGTGGTAGCAAATGCCTGTAATCCCAGCACTCCTGGAGGCTGAGGCAAAAGGATCACCTATATGAGCCCAGCAAGGGCAATATAATGAGATCCTGTCTCAGAATAAAAAAGAACCAGGGAGCTCTTTTAGCTCTGTACAAAGATACTGAGTTTAATCCCTAGGATGCAGTTGATCAATCAATCAATTAATCAACACAAAGCTTTCTGTGTTCTAAGTTTATCCACTTTCACTTTAAATATTTCAGTGGTTGTTTGATTAGCACAATTATATCCAATATTGGGAATAGAATCATCTTTCTATATGTATATGAATTGTTATATACCACAAACTCTCAGAGCTCTCACTGGGAAATTGGTTCTTCTTGCTAATTATTATCAGAAAAGATTGCTTAAAATCATTTACTTGAAGACCAAAATAATTATTTGAGTCAATTATCTTTCTGACTCAAATGGATTATATCAACACTATGTAATAAGTAATTTATTGGTTATTTGAGTGTACATGTGTAATAAATTCATCTTGGCAGATTCATGGAAACAAATTAGGTTCTTAAAACCAGATGTTCTATCAACACATTGGCTAAGGTTTTTTCCCTGCACCTAGTGGGCGGCAACTTGTGCTTCGAAGATGTCCCAGTCTTTATCATCTTGGTCACGTGGCATGGTGAAGCACTCTGGAGACAGACACCAAACAAAGCACAGAAGCTCTCCCTTCAGTAAACTCCTGGGCTGGCCCACTCTGTGGCCCACCTGGACGTGGAGATCGTGTGGCCGTCTATTTGAGAAGCAGTGTTGAATTCTGGTGTAGTCTTCACAAAGCGTCATCAACCCTCCTGTTCAGCCAGTTGATTTTAAAAATATGGAGCCTCTCCCTCATCTGCAACAAGGAACTCCTCCTTGCCAGAGAACATACTTTCAAAGTATTTGCTAGTTAACTTCTGTTAGGGGCCATGTGAAAGGAATTTCATTCCTGGAGATTGTTTTGAAAAGTAAAATGTATGTCTCTTTCTAGACATTCACATTTTAACCCTTAAATCATGCCCTATCAAAAAGCCACATATTTAGAGCACATTTTTCCTAGCTTTTGACATTGACTTTGTTGCACTTGGTTTATAAAATGAAATGCTAGTGTCACTTAATGCTGTTAAAATGTCACCCACTAGTAGCCAGAGTCCTCACTACACAGACCCAGTCAAGGCATGGGCCTCTGTGCTTAACCTCACAGACAGTCTTCGCCTTAGGGTTAACATGACTCACATGAATGGATCAGAGTTACAGTTATTAATCAATAGTATACAACTATTTAAGTCTTTGTAGTATGCATTTCTTTGTTCTAAAATTTCTCTGAGTTTGCTTTTCTCGTCTATGGTTTTTATGGCTTCAACTTTTTAATTTACACATTTCTGGATTCTGTGTATGTCATTGAAAGGCCTCCAAAATGGTACTGAACATGATGAGAGACGGTTACAGAAAAAGGAAACATAAAACTAGATATCACAGAGCACTGTAAAAGATTTTGAAAAGATATGATTGGGGGAGAAGAACAAAGGTGAAATAAAGTGGTGTTGAAAGAAATACTGATCACTAACAGCGAGGAAGACAGAAGCAATAATTAGTGAATTTAGACATAAAGAATATACATTAATACATAATAAGATTGAAGGGATTTCTGACAAAAGAAGAAAAGAAATACACATTAAGGTATAATACACATAAAGAAATACAAGGCAAAAGGCAGAATTTACAGGCAGTGCAAGAATAAATTTAACACTTTGACACATGCATGGAAGCCACACCTTTGTGCATATGTGACCACAGAGCACACACTATTCCTGTGCATTCCAGAGGCACAGTTGCCATCTCCCGTGCCTTCACCTGCAAGAGCTGACTCGAGGTAGGTTTTATTCACAACAGACTTTATTATATAACCAATATTTGAAAGCTAACTGCTACAAACTTGTTCTCAGTATTCTCAAATCCATGAATTCACTTCATGGATCGGCAAATTCAAACTCGGTGAATGCACATGCCGTGAGAAGCGTACCTTCAGCATCGAATCAGAAGGATGAGGCAGGTCTGGTGGGGAAAGGCACCAAGCAGAGGATGGTAAGGGGCTGGGGTCGGGGAAGGGCAGTAGCCAATGCCCCTCTTTCTTAAGGTTTCCCAAGCAATTCACTTGTATTTCCAATTCCCTCTTAAAAATTTACTTTTGCTGGTGCCTCTCAGGAAGCCACTGAGCTACTAAAGCATTGGTCTGCAGAGTGTTTCTCTGGCCAGCAGCATCTGTTCTCCTGAGAATACGACAAAAATAGCCAGGCCCTAACCCAATGCTAAGGAATCAGTTCAGGGAATGGGGCTTTACCGTAGGGGTGCAATAGCCCTGCAGATGCTTTCAATGTGGAATAAAGCTGGAGAACCTCTGCACTTGGGGCGAGTGAATCCAGGAGCAGGTGTTGGTCCTCCACAGGTGTCCTGCAGGTGAATGATAAGTCACAAGAATAGAGACAAAATTAGAAAAGCAAAAACTGCAGAAAAAAGATAAATCAATAACATCTCATTTCCTTGTACAGAGATTCAAATGTGAGTTTGAATGCTCATGTTTAGAATTGTTTTTATTTTTGAAATTAAATAGTTGTTTATTTGTACATCTGTGCCTATGCTGGTTTTCATTCTCGGTGTGTAATGAAGAAGAGTAAGTCTGAAGCTAAGTTTATTGAGACTAAGACTGCCCATTCTCTGAACTTTCATAGTTCGTTCACCCTCCAACAGCATAGCTTACCCGCACTTCCTAAGTCATTCTGCAAATGATCAAGTTTCCTCTTAGTTTTAGCTCCAAACAGGGATCCACGGCCCCAGAGCAATTTAGCCACCCCTAAGGTAAAACTGCGCAGCTGTTTAAACAGTGTGTGGCTCATAGCAACAGACAGAGAAGGGCAGGAAGCAAAGAAGGATTCTATTTCTAATTGAATCTCTGCTGGGAATTGAAATAGGTAGTATTTGATTTCTTAAACCTTTCAGCAGCACACTCTCTTTCTCCCTCCAAACGCTGTCACTCTGACGAACATGTCCATTCTTGCGATTTTTCCTTCTTCATGGATTTTCATATTGGATCTGATGTTGCCTCCTTTGCAATCTGCCACTTTTAACTTTGAAATGTCTCCATCCTGTTATGGTCGGACATTGCCACCTTCTATATTATCACTGCAGGTGATGGAGAAAGAAGTAATAAAGATGGCCCTAAAAAGATGTGCTTAAATACTGGACTACTTGGCCTGAGTTGGAGATTAATAGATAGGATGGCCACTTAATTCCCAGATTTCCAAGCCTGGGATACTTTTCAGAGACAGGAGAGGACTGGCAACTGCAGATTTACCAAGAGAACAGGTGTGCACAGGGACTTTATTGGGTTACCTGCTTATTCTGGGAATAACAAACTCATTGGCTAACATAAAGTATATAAAGGATTTTAACCAGAAAAACATTTTGTTTTGCTTTCTTATCCATAGAAGACCAAATAAGAGGAAAGGCAAGGCTGATTTTGTTGTTCTCATTCACTTATATGTTTATTGAATACCTTGCTGTCACTGAGCTCATTCTCTTATTATTAGATACTTGCTTACATAGAGTAATAATTTCATTATCCACTTGCTGTACAAGATTAAATCATCTTGACTTTCAAAATACCAATTATAAAAATACTGTGGGGGAGATTATTGCCTCTGCTCATAGTTAACTGTCCTCAGACACAGTAGGACCTCAAGCAAGTTTTATGAATTATATTAAAATTATACAATCATGTACATCTCTGGAAGCCAAATATTGGTATTATTTACAAATCCCTTCCTAAAGAGTTCACGGTCTTTTTCCCCCTACTCTTTGAAAAACTGCCATATGTAAGCATTTCCTTCTCTCCTCTGTGCCCTGCTGGATCAGAGAAAGAAATCTTTGAAGGCATAAGTGATCTATTCTACACTTTTGTATTGAGACCACTTTTACAACATATCTTCACCTACTATTTTCTATAGATCATTTCTCCCCCTTTGAAGTGCTCAGGATTCCATATGTTGAAAAACTTGACATTCATCTGATAGGTCAAATTTAATCATGAAACATGATATCATATTTAATCATAAAACATGACACTGGCAGAATTTTGCTTACAGAAGCAAAAATCTCTAAGACGTGTGGAAGGAAGAAGGGAAGGAGAAAAGGAAGAGGAAGGAAGGAAGGAGAGAAAACAGGGAAAGAGGAGGGAGAGAAAGATGGGAAGCAAGGACATATGGCAGGGAAATTGTCTAAGATAAGACTTGCCTCAAATATTTTATATGTCAAGAATTCAAAAACAGATTTTGGTTCAGAGCTTTTACATTATTTTATTTCATTTCTACTTTTTAGTCAATTTACCTAACTTTGGATAGATAAGCCCTGATGGTCATCACAGACACAGCATAGCTGGCAGTGTAATCTGCATACAGCTCATGTGTAACACTAATATGTGATACAGAAAAGCAGTAGTCCTCCATGGAGATAGGTTGGTTCTATTTGGGAAGTCCTTGGAAGGTTTCACAATTTGAGCTTTGCTGAATTGTACTCTATGTAATGGTTGATACACTGTGTCAATCTGAGTAGTTTAGAAGTTTAAGTGACTCAGCAGGGGGCCAGAATCCTCACTTTGTAAACATCCTCAGCCTGTGCAAGAGGAGGGCACAGAGATGGTGTGACTGCTACACACACCCAAGGGTGGGTAGCCAGCACACAATTTAAGGGACGAAAAGAGGCTTGCTCTACCCCTATTTTTGACTCTTGTTGCTTTTGCTGTCTTCTACCACCTTGAACTGTTTGCCCTGTGCCTTGCCACCCTGCCTTGGAGCCAGCTGGTTATGGACTGAAATCTCCACGAACATGAGCTAAATAAACCTTTCTTTTCTTAATTTTGGGCATTGGGGTATTTTGTCTGAGCAACAAGAGAAAAATAACTAAGGCACTCTACAAGGAGATAGAGCAAGAGAAAGTTAAAAATCAGAGAAAATTCCTTTTCCTAAAGATTTAATTGAAGGTAGTGTTCAGAGAGAAAGCTGAACATTCTCTTGAGGCAAGATTTCCAGCTGAGAAGTTTGACTGTACTTTCTGAGATGAAGGAGCCACAGAAGATACGTAGAAGCATGTTTGGAAGTCTGCAGTAAGTGGTGTAGTAGCAATATACAGATGAGAATAATTCCAGGAACAAGTAAACCAACTAATAGGAAGTGAGGCTAAGAGGATCTGAGATGTAGTAGGAAAAGAAAGGATAAATGCAAGATGGTGCAAAACAGACTCCATTGAGTCTCCACTGACAGCAAAAGCCACTTTGAAGAGGAGGAACGCGGTGAAACATGGAAATTGTACCCAAGCTAAGAGAGTTCTATTTAGGGTCTTTTCAATATGACGAGTTAATAGAAAATTCCATTGGGAATACTGATAAACAGCTGACAACAGGAAGTGGTAGATATATGTCATTTGAAGTTGGGAACGTGGAGCACATCTTTGATAGCAAGAGTGGGTACAAAGGCCCAAATAGGCTAAGAAGGGAAATCTGGGTAGAAGAAGAAAAAGAATTGGGTAGAGAAGGTAGACCAAAGCACGACCAGTAGGGAAAGAGAAATTTCACTAGGCATTTCTAAACTGGGAGTGGCAACACAGGGGACAGAAAAGGGACACTGAGGTCACACAGAGATGAATAACTGCTGAAAGCAGCTACTGTTCTTAGGACTTGGGGAACAAAGGAGGAGAGGAAATGGAAGCACCCATCAAGTGGGCCCTCTCTCCTTTGGGGAGAGCACCAAAGGGCCTCACATCTCCAGCCTGGGAGCTGGAGGTGCAGGTGCAGCAGAGGACCAGGAGTGCAGCTGGGGTAGCGGAGAACATAGGGTCTCTCATACTCCAGCCTTGGGAAATCACGTTCCAGGTACCACAGGAGCTGATGCTGGCTGTGCCACAAGATGATGGCATTAACTGGAACAATGCTGCTACTCTAAAGTATGAAAACAGAAGTCCTCCCTTTCAACCTCTGTCTAGTGCCTCCTACTGGCAGAACCTAACAGGAAGCCAGTGTGTGAGAGCAGATAGGTAGACTGAGCTCTAATTGGCTTCTCCATGAACACTAAGGAAAAAGGTGGAGTACAAGAGAGCTGACAAGCTGCGGGTTCTAGGGAAAAGTTACTACAGCTGAGATCCTGTTGTTTACCTGGATGTGTACCATGGATGGTAGGAGGCAGATAATCCTATGTTACTCTAACTGCTTGTAGCCATGTCTGAGTGAATGAAGACAAGGTGAGCCAGTCACTCAGGGCTCTTTGTCAAAGGGAGACAAGAGTCCCCCAGGCCCCACATTTTAACCTAATTCTGTGTCTCTGTTTCTCATCATCATCCTTAGGTCAGGTACAAAGCTCATAGGTTGGCTCCTACCAGCCAACTTATAAAGAAATCTAAGAAATGTTAAGGGTTCCACACCTAGACTCATAAAGTAGAGTAGAAAAAGGCTTCTTGGAGTTGAGGGACAATAGTACATAATCAGCACTAGGGAGGATGGTGTTACAGAAGGCAAGGGAGCAGGAGGTTTACACAGAAAGGGGCAAGGGCAGAAGGCTTCCTACAAATCTAAGAGACAGGGCAAAGACAATGGGCTAGGCAAGGACTTTTGAATGTGGTGATTACACTATAACTGTAGTGTCTTCTGTGGGTAATTGCTAAGGCAAATTCTCCTTTAAAACCTTAGAAGCTGCTTCCAGTGTGTGGATCAACTGGTTATATCAGTTTTCTCATTACTTCAAGAACTTAAATATTAATAACTTTTACTGTATCTATAGGGGATAACTAATATTCCAAAATGTTTAGAACAAAATAACACAAACGTATTTGAAATTAAAGCATTTATGGTGAAAGGTAAAGTATTTTCATTATTTTACCAAAATAGTACTGGCTGGCCCATGAAATGCATTTATAAATACTTTATTCTCTGTTTTTTTTAGCACCAATACATTTTTGAATCCTTATTAAATTCCTTCTGAGTCACTGGAAAGGTGTGAGTAGCTCGTAGGAAACAACAATTTAATATTGTGCTGGATGCCACTGGCTCCGCGGCGGAGAGGCTCAGCATGAAAGAGTGGGCATAGAGAAAATTCTCCTCCTCCCTCCCACAGAGACTCAAATTCCATCCCACCAGTCTCTCTGCTCTTTCCCGTTCCCCTACAGAGCTTAAAAAAAATCTGCCGAGAATGTACATTCCACAGTCCTCTGAAGTATTGTAGTAATATTAATAAATTCTTCCCCTGACATCTGGACAAAAGCCAGAGATGGATATAAAAGCCTAGCTGTCTCTTAGGTCTGAATTGGGTTTAAAAATGCTCCACATTCAAGAAAAAGAAAAGTGACATTTTGGTAATGTGAAGTCAGGGATCTCACGATAAGTACTGAGCAACCTGCTTATGCTAAGTACCACGGGCATTGCCCGTGTGCAAGAGAGGGCCGGTGAGCAGTGTACTGTGGGTGGAGGAGGGAGGCAGAGCAGAAAGGTAGGCGAGTGCCCTGATGTCATCACAGAGTCAGGAAGGTCTGACTGAGAGTCCAAGCATGATGAGAAAACGTTCTACTTTGCTAAATTATGCCTTTCCCTAAAACAGCTATGAACGGAAGAGGGTCCTTTCAACCTCCGAAGTTCTGCTTTCAGTAGCTGTGCTTCAGAATACCCTGAATTTGTGCATTTCCAAGGTTTTGTTTAGAAGGCTACATGCAAAGGTTTGCACACACACACACACACACACACGCACATACACACGGTTCACAAGGTAGAGAGAATACCAGAAAAAGTGCTACTGGATAGAAAAATTGGACCACAACTGTGGCCAACAGAGCTTCATCCAAGTTAATTCATGTTGATTCCATAAGTCACTTATAATATAAACTATGCACATTTATGTAAAAAATAATAAGTACTATCTACCATTGTACCACTTCTGAATAAATATTCAAAATAACCATAAACTAGTAAATGTGAGTCCCATTCAACATATGAAAAAACTGAAGCCCACAGAGAACACTGTCGTAGGTCACAGCTGGTGAATGAAAGAATTAGAAAGAGCTCTATTATCCAAGCTCTTTCCACTAGGCTATACTGCAAAACTCCCTCATCTATACATCGTTCTACACACAACAACTAGTATTTCCAGTGTGCTCTTTGTACAAGTCTGTGTCTGTGCAAAGGGGTATCACTGTCCCGCTGTTTAAATAAATGATCTGCTCTTTGGAACTTCTGTGCCGCCAACTAGATGGCCACTGTCCAGGGACTGCTGTGGGAAGCCCTGGCTTCTACAGAGCTGTGAATCGGAGCCACTGCGCTCTGTGTCAGTTACATGGCCCAGTGCATCAAAGACAGACAGGGACCACTGCTGTTTTGAAGGTGAAAGGTATGTTACCACTGAGGCCAGAACAGGGCCTAACAGATGCAGAGGGTATAGTCGGCGGTGGGCTACTTCTTTGCCTAGTCTTCAGACAAAATGCCTGGCATGGACATCAACCAAACCTACTGAGTTAATGAGCTGGAAAAAAAGTGACGTACCTTGGCTTTCCAAAATCTATTGGAAGATTCAAAGATAAGAAATCAAGACAAAATACTAGGATATTTCCCACCAGTTGTTCCTCAGAAAACTGTAGCCTCAGGGTACAAGAAGTTGATTATTGGACAAAGATTTGTAATCATGAGGGCGGCTTTTGTGCCTGATTTAGTGAATGATGAAGGAAATTGCACTGTATTCTTTATTTCAAGACAAAAATAAAGTATAAAGGCATGGCTGAAAGTACAGCACGTCAATTACTTATACACCCTCAAAACACAACTGACGTATGTAGATATGCCGAGATATTTTTATGGATATATTCTGACCGAATGACCCAGCTGTTATTCCTATAATGAAGCAAAAATATTTTATTTTGAAAATATATTTCATTTTTAAGTTTCCTTTGGGACTTATGAGATTGAAAAACTGAGGGGAAAAAGTAAGAGACGAGTGCTTTTTAAGAATAAAAATATTTTGGCAATATCCTCCAACATCTAAGACACCTGAAATTAGAACTGCTCTCAGAGGCCCCCCCATCTGGCCAGCACAGCCAAAGCACTAGCCCTTGGCCAGCTGCATGCACAGCGCACCAAGACCCCAAGCAAGTCCACATTCCAGAAGTCGTTCCCTGACTCCCATGGCAGCAGCGGAGTCTCTGTCAGAGCAAGTCATAGCAGCTGGCATCCAAAATAGCGGTTACAATGTGCAAAGACTGGAAAATGATAGAGTTTGATGGTAGGTTGACCAAATGGCTGGAAGTAAGCATAAAATGATATATTTTCAGGAACATAAGAAATTAACTTCAAGATAGAGTCATGGCAGGCCAAGTTGCATTTCATAAAAAAAAAAAAATAGTGTGAAAGAATTATAGAAAATGGTGCATGATTATACACACAGACTAAGCGTGGTGTGTTGGCTCACTACAGACTGTCTCGTGGAATACACTAAACACATACATACATGTACACGTTATTCATGACACATAGTGCATATTATATATAAAGACATCATCATCACTCAAACATATGGAGATATGGTTATGTGTAATACAATAGGAATTTAGTTGAAGGGTTACTATATATATATATATATATATATATATATATATATATATATATGCTCTAAAATTATTATGCTTTTCCAACTAATAATTTTTAAAATATTATAAAGTGTATGATATATAAAATGGTTTCATGTTAAAACTGATTCCCATGCTCCAAAAAATTGTGCAGTGAGGTAAGGATACCAAGCAAAAAATTGTCAGATAGAGGGAACTTTTTTTTTTTGTCTTTCTGAGACAGGGTCTCACTATGCAGTTCAGGCTGGCCTTAAGCTCACTTTGCAGCCAGGCTGTCCTCAAACTTGCAGCAATCCTTCTGCCTCAGCCTCCCAAGTGCTGGGATTGCAGGCATGCACCACTGTGCCCGGCTAAGAGGGAACATTTTGAGACACAACCACTTGCCATAATTTGTAAACTAGAAAAATGTAACCTTTCTTCCATAAAAATATTAAATTTATATGTTACAAATTTCTTAATAATAGTGCTATAACATCTATATAAATTATGCAAGTTCAATTATTTAACATAACAATGATTGAAATAACAATTACAATACTCAAAAACAAGTCACTAAATATAAAATACATAATAGACTTTTTAGATGAACTTTGCTTTCTTTATCAGTTTCAGGGTATTCACATTTCAATATCTTACTTTCTATTAAAAAATAGATGCTAGATTGATAGTCTTTACATTATAGAACTCAAATTTGTTTTTATGAATTTGTGCATAAGGCTATGATTTTATTATCTTCTAAGTAGTTTGTGGGAAAGTTCAATGTACCCTGAGAGCTAGACCATACCCAGAAAACACTTCATGAAGGACTGTAGCAAATGCTTTATATCTTAGGAGGAGAATCACAGAATATAAGCTAAGGTCTTCTCTATTGATCAGTTTCATTTTGCAAATGTTTACACAGTTACGGTGTTTTACCTCAATGTCATCCTTCAAATTTTATGTCTTGGAGAATCCTGATGCTCAAGGTACAGTTTGTGAACCAGTAGCTTCGCCCACATGTAAGAATCTGTTAGAAATGGAGAATCCCAGCTTCCACCTCAGGCTCACTGATTTGGAATCAATACTTCTGCCAGATGCATGAGTCGTACCACAACCATCAAAGAAGAGACTCCTGAGCACAGCAGCCCTACACAGCTGATAAGGAAGTGGTAAGCTTTCACGGTGATAGAGCCATCTTTAAAAACTTTATGTTGACTTCACCAGTACAGAAAATCATGATATGATGTTGAAATTCGTATACATTATGATACTGATTTTCCCCCTTACTTCTATAAATTCTTGGGGGTTTTTTGGTACTGGGAATCGAACTTATGACCCCAAGCTTGCCAGGCAGGCACTTATGCCGCTGAGCTATATCCGCAGCCCTTCTATAAATTCTTTATTATGAGAGTGCATTAATGTCAATTTAATAAATTTCAGGTCTGTATGAATACTGAATTTTGTTTCTGATAGCATTGTACTTAAAACACTGTGACAGATTAGAACTGAGAGAATAATTTTAAAAGTGAACACTTTTTAAAATCCCACAGCTAGTGCCCTCAAATTCACTTTTATTAATATAATCAATAAAGGATCTTTTCATATTACTTCTGCACAAAGATTTTCCATTGCTTACTGGATAATGACCTCCACACTATTTAATAAACGTGTTTTCAATATTCCTTAAATTTTTCAGTAGGCCCAGAAAGTATGAGTTGTGATCAAAATACACAGTGAATGCCTAAATTTTTAAAAATTTATTGCCATGAGACACATTGCCATTAATTCCCCCTCAGAATACTCTCTGTCACTTCAGGCACATTTATCACATCACTGATGCCATTTTCAGAAGCAGTTCTAGAAGTCCTCTTTACTGCATGTCTTTACAAGGTGTGATCAAAAATTCAGTGAATGCTGCGGCCAAGTACCATCCAATGAAAAGGCAGGCTTGTAGAAACACTGCAGTGTGGTCTCATCCACCTTATTCACTAGATCTGGCACTGTGCAACTTCTGGCTCTTCCCCAAAGTCAAAATGGCCATGAAAGGGAAATGTTTTGAATCAGTCTGGAGATCAGCGCAGCTAGGACAGCATAACTAAAGGCAATCAGGAAAAAGGACTCCAGAGCTGCTTCTGAAAGTTGCAAGAATGATAGAATAAGTGTATGTGAAATGAGGGAGGTATACTGAGGAGGAGTTATATCAATGTGTCTGTTACTTTGCTATTTTTTTTAAAAATTAGACATATACCATATTTTTCTGTCCTAACTCATAGTCTCATAGTTCCTGAAAAATATTTTCAAAATTGACACTGTAATAAAAAATGTATTTATATACAAAAAAATCTGTAAAATAAGCATATGGATAGTCCTAGAATTTTCTAGAAGGCTTTTCTGATGCAGGAACTTATATGTTCCACTCTTTTCTGTGACATCACGATTGTGCATTATCTTGCCTGGATTGCAAGTTTGTCAGTAGCACCAGTGAGGTTTATTTTTGTTAGAAAAATAATACTAAAAAAATGAAACAGTCGACATTTTTACATCAAAAAAACTGACATGACTGCAGCTAAGTTGGAACAAACTAAAAATCAGTGAGGCTTCTTCAACCCATTTGGGAGCTGAGAACACAAAGAAAGCCCCCTCAAATTTAGAAAAACAGGCAAATAGAGAAATACACAGATGAGATCCACTTACTGCCAGAAGAATTCAGTGACCTATGAACCGATAGGAAAACTTAAGTAGTAATTAACGTGTTGCCTAAAACGGACTGTAGTCTCAGTCACTTTCTCATTGCTGAGACACAATACCCAATACCTGCAACTTGAAGGAGGAACAGTTTATTATGTCCTACCCGTTTAATCCAAAGCTGGCTGACTCCAAGGCAAGGCAGCACAGTAAAAAGACATGAAGGAAAGAGCTATGCACATCATGGAGGCAAGAAACAGGAACAGTGAAAAGGGGAGCTGGGAAGGGAGATAAACACTTCCAGGTCACGTCCCCAGTGAACATGTCTTCCAGACAGACCCACCTTCTAACAGTAAACCAGCGGTAAATCCCCGTGATCCATTCACCTTCCAAAAGCTCCATCTATGAGGGATGACGCTCTTGGGGGCATCTAGATACAAACCATAGCAACTTCCTTGAGAATAAGAAACTCCTATAGCTGCAGCCTCGGGCAGGAGGGCCATAGAGTTTTGGGTTTTTGTCCTGGAATCCCACTATATTCTCAGAGTGCAAGAGAAAGCCCTCTGCCAAAACCAGAACAATAATTTTTCTCAGACTTCCAATATGAGAAGAAAAGAACAAGCTTGAGCTACTCCCCATGTGCTCTCTCTGCCAAAGGCCTATTTCTGAGTAAAATAAAGAAGGACGCAAACACAAGGACACAACTGGACACTGAACTTCTGTGGCCACAGGTTACACCAAGGCATGTCATACTCAAGGGCAGAAAACTAAAGACAAAGAAAAGAATCTTAAACAGAAGGGGAAAAGTTTTACACCTACAGGAAAACCAGGAAGAAGGACAGATTTTTCACTTAAAAACAAAATTCATACCATAAGGAAGAGTAAGGCCTGAAATACCTAAAATGTTAGAATTGAAAAAAAAAAGTCTTCTCCAACTTATTCTATATCCTGGAAAATTGTCTTGCAAAAATAAAAAACAAACATAAAGACAAACAACAACTGCAGAATGCATTGCTTACTTGCTCCACAGGGAGAAAGAAAAGGATATAGGTCATAAACTCAGGCCTACATAAAGAAAGGAAGGACAAAGGAAGGCCATAGGAAAGGAATGCAATTTTAAAGTAAAATTCTTTATTTTTCTTGTTCTTAATCTAATAAATAAGATTAATCTTGTCAAAAGAACAAGAGTAATAGGGTGCTGTGTGATTGTTGCACATGGATGAATGAAATGGATGGTGCTTATTTTTAAGGAAAGAAATTTAAAGCCCAAATTATGAGGTTCTAACACTACTTATGAAACAGTACAGTGCTTTTTAAAAATAGACTGAGGTTGTGGAAAATTTATACTGCAAACCCTAAGGCAACCGCTAAAAGAATTTTTAAAAGAAGTATAATTGATATGTTAAGAGAGAAGAGAAAATGAAATCATATAAAATGCATAATTAAAACAAGAACAGCAGAAGAAGGGAAGTATAAAAGAAATGAAAAACCAGTGCAATGAATAAAAAACAGTTACAAACATGTTAGCTATTAACCCAACTATATCAGTCATCACTTTCAATCTGAAAATTCTAAATGTACCAAAAGACAGAGACAGTTGAGAGTAGGTAAGAAAGGGAGTTTTCTATATGGGGTCACCAAAACCAGCTTCTCATATAAAGATGTAGATAGATTAAAGCCAAACAGTAGATAAAGATATAATGTGGTCACACTAACACAAAGAAGACACTCAGAGAACTGCATTCATGTTAGATGAAGGAGAATTCAGAACAAGGAAATGTACTGGGGACAAAGAGGGGCCCCGCGTAACGATAAAGGGATCTACTTCTAAGAATGCAACAGTCTTTAACTTACGTGTGCCTGACAACAGAGCCTCAGCCTTCACAGCCAGAGGGCCCTGAGGGATTTGCAGAGCTGGGCACAGAGTGCTGTCATCCCAGCAGTCTAGGAGGCTGAGGCAGGAGAACTTAGCGACTTAGTAAGAGCTTGCCTTAGAATTAAAAACTGTGACATAAATGGGAAGGGACATAGGTCAGAGAGGGTGGGGAAGGCAAGTATAAGATGGGACCCTGGAACAAGAAAATATATTAAGTAAAAACTAAAAAAATCTGAATAAGCCAAGACCATAGCTAATAATCTATCAGTATTGGTTCATCAATACTAGCCAATTGACCATCAGTGTCAGATGTTAAGGACAGGGCAAACTGGCCGAGTGGGTATGTGGGAGCTTTCTCTACCAAATCCTCTCAATTTCTCTATAAATGTTGAACCATTTTAGAAGATAATAATTTAAGTAAAACATAACTTCAAATTTCCACTCATTATGATGATTTATCCTCACTTAGATTGTCAACTCCATTGAAGTATAAAACAATAGAGAGTTACAAAACTTTGATCTATTTTTAATCCTATTTTTCAGTGGTGAAAGAAGGTTCTAAGAAAATAACACATGTCTGTCTTGCAAAAAAGCTTTCTCAGATTTCAGAATTACAGCACTATCATGCCATAGAAAAACAGTCCTGCTCACAGACTTCTCTCACTCACTTGAGATGCATTTTCCTGGAAGCTTTCTAGTCAGAGCTAAAAGTCAAATTTGCTCTGACTTTTTCCCTTTTGCTGAACCAACATAGAAAAGATAATGCTAGAAACAGTGCTGTCTTAGTAGTGTTCTAGTTTGGAAACAGAGGGTTTCATGCTTATTCCTTTTCTTTTTTTTTTTTCTTGTAAAAATCACTAGAGGTAGGTTAATACTTTTCTTGCAGTCTAATACATGGGATAGAAATTAGACAAATACATTTCTGGTTATTGGATAGCAGCATTCATGCATTAGTATAATGATAATCATGATATTGGAGCTCACAGATAATCATGATATTGGAGCTTCATATGGCTCTCCAAACAAACAGAAACTCTGGGTTTAAAATTAACCCTGTTTTACAAGAAAAAAACAGGTTGACTTCAATTATAGCCATAGTATTTTGTTGGGTTTTTTTGTTTTTCATTTTTCTTCCTGTACCAGGAATCGAACTCACAACCTTGGGCTTGTCAGCCAGGTGCTTTGCCGCTGAGCTAAGTCTCCAGCCCCTAGCCATAGTATTTCGTATAAGGGAAACCGAGACTCATGGTTTGAAATTGAAAAAGAAAAGTTTATCACAATGAGACAAATATTTATTTATAGGAACCAAAAAGCAAAACGAAGAGACAGGTGTGATGAATTGGACTTCACAATTTCTGTGAGCTCCAATATCTGTACGTGATCCTCCCGCATCTGCACGTCATGTGTATTTCCTCCCCAGCCATGCTTTGCCATCGCTCCTCATGTGATCTTTTCTTTTGGTGGAAGATAAAAGCACTTCCTGATAGATGAGACATGTTCCTTGAACAAAAGTGAACAGTTCTTAAGCCTAAGGCTAGGGGCTTCTGATGCAATTTACTCACAAGGAAAACAGAATTTCAGAAGGCTCATAGTTGATTAAGTTTTACTCCACATAATGAAACCTGAAATAAAACACAGAGGGTTTACCTAAGCAAATGATTTTCCCCCATGAAGGAACATATCAAAACTATTAATTGTGCCTTCCTTCTAAGTTGATAGTTTGCTATTTCTCATATTTATTACACTAATCATTTGCTCATTCAAAAGCAATGCTTAATAACAGGATGTTTGTATATAGCACAATAATAAACACTAATTGTTTGCAGCCCCTCATTTTCCAGCATATTAATTTTTGTCCATTGAACTTAGTACACAACACATGATCAAATGCAAGCTTGAATGGCATTGTTTAACAAGTAAAATTTTCCCATGATTTATCTCATTTTGGAGATTTGATCTTTCCACGCTTTTATAAATATTAAGTCTGAGGGAGTTCTATGATAGCAGAGAAATTGGTGGAAAAGTTAATTACTAATCTGACTAGGAAAATTGATCATACCTGAAAACAGTTTTCGTATCACCATAGTATTTGTTTGTGCTTATAAAACTTTTACAGTTATATATATTTATATATAAATACTACATATAGCAATAAAACAAGAAACTTAAAGCCACACAGAGCCAATATTAAAAACATAAAATACACACATATATATGCAGATGTTTACATAATAAAAAGCAAGAAATACGTTTTAGAAAGCAAATACATTTACTGTACATGGACAACTACTTGCAGAACACAATGACAATCATCTCCATGCCAGAATCATCCTGTTCTCCCTTCACCCAGTAGCAATTATACACACAGAGGATGAAAGGAAAGGAAGCAGAGGAAATACAGAGAACCAAAATTTTCACTGAACTTTGTTACAGTAGAATCCATATGCAAAAACAAAGAGGCTACAGAACTGAAGGGAAGGACTGTCACCCTGAGTCCCCATGATGTGAGACACATAGCACTGCCATGTGTCTGCTCCCAGGCGCAGCTACACACAACTCCATGCAATCAGGTGAGATAGATGCACATTTAGTCCTGTTGCATTTCACTACTGTGGCTTTGGTCACCGTAACTAAAAAGATATGGGAAAGCTTAATTAAAAGCCAATTTTAACAGTCCCTGATGTCTGAAAGTCCATTACAACTGTATCACTGTACGATGGACGGTTTCTACAGGGTAGAATTCACTCCATTCTCTCCATTCCAAGTCTTTATGTCCCTGTTACAACTGATTATCATGCAGGAAGAAGAATTTAATTGCAGGAATTTACCATTTATGTCACTAGCAAGTGCTATTAGTTATTGTGTTTATAAATTCCATTTGCAGACTTTAACCAGCTTTAGGGGGAAAGATGACACTCCTGGAGGTGATTACTGTGAGATGGTGAGACAGCGGGAAGGAGGGCTCGACTGAAAACTTTCTGTTTTTGTTCCCTTTACACATTCACTGATGCAGAATCACAGAAAAATGCTAGATTTCTCTTACATTGGGCAGTATCCCTCTCCATAAAATAGAGATGATAATACTTATTACACAGAATTCTGAAAACGAAATACTGCATACAAAAGGGTTACATCAACTGAGAATGAAATACTGCATACAAAAGAGTTACATGACAACATATGCTAAATATAATATAATCTGACAATAAAATCTTACACAATTGCTAAAATAACAACTTGAGTCCCTTTGTTCTAAGATCCATGAATTAGGTGTTGGCACTAAGACTGAATTAGTTGTTGGCACACCATCTGCTCTAACAAATTCCAATTAATTAAAAAATATGAGTATGTCAAAGTCACCTGTGGGGAACAGATGTTATCAGTGATGCCAATACCATGTATGGCGTTGTTAGTCAACATTTGCTACGTTATGCTGTGATAATGACAAACCCTCCATATCCCAGTGACTCACAACCGCAAGGGCTTATTTCACACTCACACACATGTTGGCTGTGAGGTATTGATGGCCCTGCTCCAGGCTTTTGCTTTTTTCCCAATTCCAGGCTGAAAGAGTAGCTCCACCCGGGACACCTTCTTCTCCAGAGGAATGAAAACAATGATGATGCCATGTGACAGCTGTAAAATCTTCTCTGATAGGGAATGTGTCCATTCTGCTCTCCTGACATTGCTAAAGCAAGTCACATACCCAATATCAGTGTCACCTGGGGGAGAGGATAGTTCTCCCAGAAGGGAGGGACGCAAAAAGGGACCCGGTAGGTACCACATATTCAACACAAACAATGTAATCTCTACACAATGGATAGACTATAATTAGACACAATTGTGCCATATCAGGTCTTACCATTTTCCCACACATTAATTTTTATGAATGGTATAAAAAAAAGAAGCAGGAAGTATGTGTAGAAATGTTCAAGCCCCATCCCATGCAGTGATATGAATAGATCTGGTGGTCACCAGAGTGGATATCCAAAGCTAAAGCAGATGCCTTTTAATGGTTTCAGTAGGACAGAACTCTTTCCAACCCCAGCTGCACATCCAGCCTGACCTCTCACCAACTGGAAGAACTGGAAACCACCACACAGTCTGAGCTGCCCCGCATGCCAAGATGCTGTAGTGGCATTCACAGACATCTCACAGGGGCTCACAGGAGGGAGGAAGGTGGAAAATGTACACTGATCTTAGTTAATTTACTAGCTGGATGAATTACCCAGACTGGAAGGAAAGTGTCAGTGGGCTTCCCAACATCCCAGCGGACAATTTTGAAAGGGTCTTTGAGTCTGTATTTTACAAAGCTGTCATTTGAGCACTAATTCTCTCTTTAGTCAGCCTTAATGAGATAAGATCTAAGCATTATTGAAGCATATTAAAAGATATTAGAATAATAATTCCTATCAATTGGGTAATGTGAAGAATTGAACAAATCACTCTATCCACATCACTATTTCATACTCACTTTCCTAGAATTTAATACAATTATACAGAAGATAAAAATGTCTACTGGGATCTAAGCTCTTCTGGATTTTTAATACAATCAAGTTTTTAAACCAATACAAGGCCTGAAGGAAAAAGAATGAATAATTATAAAGAAAAGTGCCAGCCTTGGGGCAACTAATCTACAACATACTAAAAAGTACGCCACTTCCTATGTTAAGAACACAGCATTTCTAAGTTAATAAATTTAAGTGTGAGTAAGCTGAGTATTTGGGGATATTGTGAAGCAGAAACTGGTTATTAAAAGAAACTTGGAACAAGAAGAAACTTGGAACCTAGAATACAAAAACATCAAAAACTCCATAACAAAATATGAGTTTATCAATCAAAATAAGAGCAAAGAATTCATAAAATACTTTGGAAAGATGCCATTGTGTGATTCAGCGTTTTATGTTTTAGTGCATAGGACTTGGATAGAGAAATTTTATCAGGCAGTGAAAGAAAATCTCGAGACCACTTCTTTCACTGAAAATATCAAGTTGTACATGATAAAAACCTCTTAATGGCTTCTTTCCAGGAGTAAATTCCTTGTGATTTGGGTATCTCCCATTGACTGGACTTAGGGTTGGATAAAAAAGAATATTTTTTCTCCTATATCACTTACTGTTGCATTTTCTTGCTCTTTAGCAGAATTTGTAAATGAAATTAGTATGGTGGTGATCTACTTACCATATTTTAAATACTGTACACTTTGTGTTAGGATCTGTATTACTATCAGCCAACAGACTCAAGTATTAAAAAGCATATGGTAAACATATGTCGTCCACAGATACATAATGGCAGCTTCACATAATAAGTAATATATACATGAGCTGAGCAGATAAAGTAACCAGTAGGGTGAACATCCAGGCATGTCACTGAATTCACCCTTTCCCTATTGATTGTCAAAATCTTCATTTAAGTCCCCATTTCATTTACTAAAGCATTAACATTTACACAGTCACAATTTTTATTAGAAATGGATTCCTCTTGTAAAGTAAGAACAAAATCTACAATTTCACTTTTTATGAGGATTTTTAAAAATATAAATAATAACATAACTATTTTTAGAATTTATCCTTTCACAAAAATAGAAGCCATCACTTCAAATATAAATATTTTTCAAAGAGACAAATTGTACTGTAGTTAGAAAATGAATGCTTTTTACAATATATAAACAGTCTTATTTAATTATTTCAAAAACTTATACATATTTTAAAAACTTCACTTTGTATGAAGAGTCCTTTAATTTCAGTATCAAATTTACTGCATGTGAATAGTGCTAAAAAGTATTGGATTATTCTATTTTTTTGGAATATTGTACTATTTGTAAGTGCTCACACTAACTTTATTTCTTAGATTTGAAGGAAATGGAAAGCAAAGCTTGATCAATCTTACATTCTTATGTCTGATGGACTGAGCAACTTTGTTGAAGATAACAGTATGTAATGTAGCAACTATCGTAAATTTCTATAATCTTGTTTTGAGGTCATGTTTCATTTTTGTTGTTTTTGTGTTGTTTTGATTTTGTCTTAATTGTTGTTTTGTCAGTTTTTTAATTTTTAAAATTAAAAAATTAATAATAAATACATAAGTAAAAAAATTTTTAAAGTTTGTCTTATTTAATTTTTAGTCCTTTTAAATTCTAAAACTTTTAACCTTTTTAAATTGAGCAAAAAATGAGAAGAATTAGAATAAAAGAGATTTCTTTTAGAATATTTGAGCATCTTCAGTGGAACTCTTTCTGGAACTGGAACTGAAAATAGTAAATGATTTCTACCTCTAAGAGTTATAATAGCATTCAGACTATTTATTGAATAACTAGCAAATTTACTAATTCGTTTTAACACAAATATGAACATTAATTGACTATACATATAAAAACATGTATATCATATATACATATATACATTTGCATGCTATGTATATGCATATATGCATCTATAAATTAAAGTACATTATATATGCATATATAATACATTGGAGTAAGTAATAAGTACCTTTATTGGAAAGCAAAATATCATTCTGATTGAAAAAAAGTAGAGACTCTTTCCTTGGAGAAATTATTTTTCATTTCTTTAGGAGAATATGCTTACCTTATAAATTCTTCTCTAAATTATTACAGTAATTTAACTCCAACTTGGTCTTTTCCAATCGACTTCCACACCTCTACCAAAGTTCTACCGAGGGATAACTATGTGCTGCTTCTTACAGGACTCCCCACGGGTTTCAGGATAAAACTCCTGTTGCGGGACCACACCATGGGGGTCACAGATCACCCGACCTCTTTTTTTATTTCTCTTACTTCTTTGCCTCCATCTTTTCTTTCCTGTCCTCTTCCCTGCCCCATTTGCTCTTGTCCAAACAATTTCTGTCATTCATCTTTCTGTGGGTGTTCATGGGCCATTTCCTAAAAATGTCCTTCCTCCCCCATTTTAGCCAAATTCAGCCCTAACAATCTTTCATGGTTCTACTCAAGACTCCCTTCCTCCTGGAAGCCTTTGTGGACCACTTCTTTTCCCTGCCCTGATGTACAACCCCCAGCTCTCTGGCTAATATGCAGCGCAGCCTTCCAAATACAGAAAGCCAACAGCTTGCCGCACGGGCACATCGCCCACTGATATCAGGTGATCATTACCAGTGCAGAGTCTCCTTTTGCTTTGGCTTTCTTCCAGCATGACTGTGGACACACACACGCTTCTGCATGCACACACACCCAAAAGTGACACCAGCAGCACTAGTATCAGAGGCTAGAGGATGCCCCATGGACCAGCAGGGGAGCATTCATTAAAGAGTCTCTTTTTCCACCAGCTGCTACTACCCCACAAATATCAGCCACAAATTTAAGGTTATTTCCCTCTGACTTCCTTCAGGCCATTTGGCCTGCTAATGACCTCTTGGAGTTGATTTCCTTCCTTGGTTAATACATAATTGCTCTTTTTCTGCTATTAGATTTTTATATCTTTTAAAAATATCACCCCAACTTCTTTGGTCTGGTGAGATATTATTACTATCATCACTGTGAGAAACATATGCTTATTTCAGCATTATCAAGGTTGCTCATCCTTTTCTGAATACCTCTCTTCCACTCATTCAGTTAATATACAAAAATGCAAATTCTGACACTATATGCTCTTCTGCTAGCCCTCATTATTTTCATCCTTGACAACTCAACTAAGAGTTACTAAACTATCAGGATCAAAACTACGTGCTGCCCGCTATTTGAACTTTACACAAATCCCCATTCTGCAAAAGCACATTGTCATTATTTGAGAATTGGATGCAAGAATTACATATATCAACACTGAAATAAAATAGCACTTGACCCATAAAAAAAAACCTTTTTTTGTCTTTTTGAGACAGGGTCTCACTATGCAGTTCAGGCTGGTCTTGAGCTCACTTTGCAGCCAAAGCTGGCCTCAAACTCTCAGTGATCCTCCTACCTCAAACTTCTGAGTGCTGGGATTACAAGCATGTGCCACCACACCTGGCTTAAAATATTTTTCAATCCGAGAGATCCTCCATAGTTTCAAGTCAAAGAAATATTGCAAAGGCACAGGCTCCCAGGATTGACACAGCCCACCACATGGCTGGGCATTGGTGGGGACAACTGATGTAGCTGCCGAAGTGATGTAGCTATAGTGAAGAAAAAGTTTCTTCCTCAGGACCCACCAGAGTCAGCAGGATCAGCATCAGGCCACAAGCACCCTGCATATCAGTACAAGGTGGTCCCCCAGCATGGCCCAGCTCCTCTCATACCTGTAGCCAGACTGGCATCCCAAGCACAAGAGAGGGCATCAAGCATTTAGAAGGACTTATTTGGCTTTTGTTTCTGGAGCAAGGCACGCTTCTCCATGAGACAGAAAAATGAGCCCTGTTTTCCCATAGCAGAGTGTTGAAAGGGTCAACGACTAAAACATGAAATGGAACAAAAGATGAAGACCTAAAAACAAATCAGTTTTAAGTATCTGTCAAGTAGAAATGAGCATGGTCATCCTTGGGCGAGATCCTATTTTTTGTTGTTGTTGTTTTTGAGGTAGACTGAACTTTTATGGTTAAGGAAGAATGTAACTAAGCAAGAGATTGGATGTTTAGACTATGGAGGATTCTGCTTACCTAAGCTGACCATGACTTAACTATTGCTAGATAGTTATCCACCTATCCCTATATTATAGTAAAAACCAAAAGAATTTTTTTTGTTAGGGAAGATTTATTTTCTTCTGTGTTTAGGACTGAGTTTTCTTTGTAGTAATTAAAAACACAAATGTGGAGGGGCAAGGATAAGAAACTGAATAATAATTTCACTTTTTTTCCTCCTCATAAACCTTGCCAACCATTGACTCACAGTGTTCTCAATCCATATAACCCATAAAGATTTTCCCAGATTGAGCTTACTCACAGTAAAAGACACTTTGTGAAATACATATCATTGGTCTAATGCTGGGAGAATGGGAAAAAATTGCCAGTTATTCCTCAGACAGAGGATCAATATCTAGAATATATAAAGAACTCAAGAAATTAGACCACCTGAAACAACAGACCCAGTCAAGAAATGGGCAAGTAAAATGAACAGGCACTTCTCAGAGGAAGAAATGCAAATACCTAAGAAATATGAAAAGACATACCACAGTGATACATAAGCACCAATGTTTATACCAGCACAATTCATAATAGCTAAATCCTGAAAGTAGCCTGTGTACCCATCTTAAGATGACTGAGTAAAGAAAATATTGTATCTGTATACAATAGAATACCACTTGGCTATAAAGAAGGATAAATTTGAGACGTTTGTAGGGAAGTGGATCCACCTGAAAAATATATTGTTGAGTGAAATAAATCAGACACATAAGCTCAAATAATGTACAGTATCTCTCATTTGAGTAAGGAAAAGTACAAATGAAGAGCACAAAAAAGGATGAATAAGAGACAAGGGGATGGTTGTCTTATAAATGGGAAGGGACCCAAGGAAACATGGGTGAAAAGAGAGGGGGAGATGAAAGAGAAATAAGTAGAAAAAAGATATGCCATGTACAGGAACCCAATAACTTCAATGAATATAAACATTCTATGTCATAAATATGAGATAAGATTAATAATATCAACAACAATGAAAATGAGGAAAGGGGGTTTAGAGGAGGGAGAGAGGGAGGGGTAGGGAAGGGGCAGGGGGCTATAAAAGAGCAAAACTGTACTGTGTACATGGACCCACGCTACACAGTGATTGCAAACTGTCAGGCACTGCAGACATGGGCTAATAAAAAATACTTTTCCAAAGTTTTAATCTTTGAAAAGATTGGGCAGAAAAATATCTTCTTGTACAAGACAATTTGAATACTCTCCTGAAATCTGCCAAAAGGAAAATAATTTTGATTTCATGTAAAATTAATTTCACCTATGGTAATCTTTATAAATCATTTATATATCCAATTCAGGAATAGTCTCTCTCCTGCATCTTGAAAGTAAGCTTGGAAATACTTGGAAAAGGATGTGAAAATAATACAAAATCCTCACCAAACAGAATAGTAGAATTCTGCTACTATTACAAACTTCTTTGTCCCATTCACTTTGTGTCTTTCCTGCAAATGCAATATGGGATTGTGAAGGACATACTTTTAATTTTTATTTTTATTAGCAGATGTCTGTGATACCTAATGATGACATTCATTGTGGGGAGCTGGTATGTGCACACAACAAAACTTAATTCTTTTTACCCCTTTCCCCTCCAACTCGATACTCTTCCCATTTGCAAAAGATCAGTGTAAACGGATGCACCTTGAGACCATAGTGCTATGTGAAGTAAATCAGATGCACAAGCTTAAGCATCTCTTACATGAGAAACCCAAAGCATAAGTAAACAGCAAAAACAAAAGATAATGGGAAACAGTGTGATAGACATATCGAAAGTGGTAGGTGTGGGAGATGAACATGAGTAGAAGATGCAGAGTGCCATAGAGGACAGAAGCTCTAGGGCGTGTTGACACCCAGCCAGCACAGCACTGGACAGAAGCAAAGTCTGACTGTGCTGGAAAGGAGGCAGCCTCCTTCCCTAAGTTAATCTTAATTGTCTCACTGAATCTACTTGCCTAATTGTCTCTACTGAATCTACTGTCTCATTGAATCTACTACTGAATCTAAAGATGAGTTGTGTTCCTCCACTTACAAGAAACCAAGCCTTAGAATCACTAAGAGTCAGACAGCTACTAACTACAGCAGATCCAGCATGCAAGTTTCCTGTACTTTACATTGTGTCGTGTTTTCTCATTACATCACATTTTTCTCAGTGAAAGCAGCGGACCATGATAATAAAAAATCAACACACTCTTGGAAAAAAAAAAGGTTTACTTGCCCAATGTTCAAATTCAGAATGTTTTCTCACAATAACAGTCAAAGTCTAGAACTTTTTGTAGAAACATATCAAAATCCAATAATAATGGTTCTTGGTGTGCTCCCAATCTCCAGGAGCCAGCTGGAGGAAACAGCAAATGAAGAACACAGCTGAGCCTTCCTAACCCATACAGGTGCAGATAAAGATGAACACTCCACAGCAGACATTTTGAAACAGTGAGATAGATACTGTTGACAGCCAGAAGAAATAATAACAATTGCTATTTTCCTTCCTTTTCTTCTTTTTTCACTTTTCTTCACTCTTCTTCTCTTAGAGCACATGTCATGAAATGAATATTGGCCTCTTCTTTGGTCCTGAGGATGAGGCTCTGGTATAGTGAAAATCTAGGGTTTCCATTAGATTTCTGGGTCTCTAACATTCAAATAGAATAATGTGGCTGCCACCTGTGGCCACTCTGCCTCCCCCACGTGCCCACCCCCCACTGCTATCCAGACGGGCTCCTCACTGAGCTGTGGTGTCAACCTGATGAGTATCCATTCATTGGCTCATTTTCCCTGCAGATCTGCTAGTCACACAGAGGGCAGCATCTGTACTGACTGGCCAACCTTTCTGCTTAGAGACTTACTATAGTAATACTAGAAATCACAACATTCTTGCATTTAGGACCTGTTGCTCAATGAAAGAGTAATCAAATTACTTTTTGGAGCATAACATTTTAGCCAAAACACATTCAGTTGAACTCTACACACAGCAATATTCTTTAGAAAATATTTTCCATCTGAACCCATGTAATAGTAGGGTTAGGTCAGGTATTTGATGAAACAATTTATGCAAAATTTGTGCTTTTAGTTGCTAGCGACATAAAGGAGGAAAAAATCAAAGATCAGTGAACAGCTAAGCAATGAAGAGATTTTGGTTTTACATAGCATCTCCAAAGACGGTTTCTCTTTTCTTGCCAGAAGCCAATTACTTCTCTAAAATTCACTCCACCAGTGAAATGCAGAGATATTCACAACAGCTCCAAGACACGTCTTTGCATTATTAGAGGTCGGGAGGATGCTCCGGTGCTTTGTAGTAATGTCAGCATCACTCAGCTGGCACTAAGTTGCTCAGAAGTCCCTTCGCACCGGAGGCTATGGAGCATTGACATTCAATAGAGAAGTATGTGATGTCTGAAAGGCAGAAAGGAAGCTGCAAATCTGAAGTTCTGAGGTCAGTGTGGGGTCGCAAGCATCATTGTGTCTGCTGACTGACATTGCGGTCTGCTGGGTCCTCTGCTAGGAATGGGCTGTGGGTGCCTTGGTTTCTCCAGCTGCCTCCACCTCTCCTCCTACTTCCCTCAGTCCTGAGCCAGGTGCCTGCAGCTCCATGGAGAAGAGAACCTGCATTGTAAAGATTGGAGTCAATGGAGACAGTTGGTGCTTGTAGGCCCAGTGTGTCCTCGTGTGTTCTCCTTTGTCTTCATTCTTCTCTGCTTCAGTCCTGCATTTCTTTCTCATAGGTGACTGATGCCAACTTCAGACAATCTCTGGCCCAAGAGGCAGCTGCCTTCCTGAAAATCCTTCACTGGTTGGCACTGTTGGGTAACGTCTGTGCATTATAACAAATTCCTACTTCCATGGCATGGAGCATGGCCCTGCTTCCTGCACTGAGCCCTGACTGATGCGGAATCACACAGCGCACAGGTCTGGGCTCTGACTGAGGAACTGGTGACAAAGCTCTGGTGGAACTGAAGGACTGGTATTGAACAGTGCCTACTCTTTGCCTTTCATTCTCCCTTGTGGAGAAGGGTTCCACGTGGCTGTTGTGTAGGTTTTCCACCATGTGAAAGTGTGAATAGATCATTCACGCCTTTGGGACACAGAATGTCACAGGAAGAAGAGCCCCTCTAGAACACAAGAGGAGTCACCACACACCAGGGTCTGATTAGATGATGAATACCTGAACTTCACAGCTGAGCCTGCCAATGTTACAGAGAAGGGTTTCAGAACATTGGGAAGGCAGTGGGTGGGCATTGTATGGGAGGACTTGACACACCCGAGGCAGAGAACAGGCTATGGGAGAGGGCTTCTAAATATCGTCTCCTGATCAATCACATATGCCAAGGTCCATGCCCTTGTGAGGTGCCCCCTTTGAATCTTGGCTGTGGAACTGGCCCACTTTCAATGAACTGAATATGGCAGAAATGATGTTACATAAATTTGGGGTCATGTAGCACACTCTGCCTCTCATGATACTTGTAAATAAATTTATATTTTGTTAGCCACAGCAGTGTGCTTATAAAACTAAAAATTATATAAATCCTGGTGAAATATTCTATTTACTTACTTTGCTTATTGAGATATAGATTGTAGGACACCTTGAAATTAGCTCATTTCTGCACATTTTCCACTATTTTTATTCTGTCTTGACATTCCTTAAATGGATTTTTTTTTTTCTCAAGAAGCATGGCCCTTTTCCTTACTATTACTCTAGAAAAGTTGAGCTTGATTTGATAACAAACTAGATGGTCAGGAATGGAGAAATGACTATGTGAATCACAGTAGCTCTATGCAATTATCATGAACCTTAAAAGTTCATGTTAAAATTTTATCATAATGTAGAAAAATTATTTTTGCAAGGTCCCTAAGAAGCTGTATATATATTCTCAGCACAGATCATATGCACACAGGAAAACTATGCCTGGACAAAATCATAGGGGAATTAGATTGAGTTGTTACATTTTCTTTAACTTCCTTTTTTCTCTCATTTTATACATATATTTGTGTGTGTGTGTGTGTGTGTGTGTATGTGTCATGCTATGGATCAAACCCAGGACCTTGTGCATGCAAGGTATAAACTCCACCACTGAGCCACATCTCCAGTCCTTTTATTTTATACATTAAATTTTCCATAATAAACACACATTATGGCTTTACCAAAAAATGGCAACATATTACTCAAGCATCTGCAATCTGAAAATACCAAATGCTCCAAAATCCAAAACCTTTTGAATGCTTGTCAAAATGCCATCTGACTGTGTATAATGAGTCATAGTCAAAAAGTAGGCATCCTACACATACTGTAGAAAATACTTCTGTTTATTCATATAAGGTGTAAATGGGACATAAATGAATTGTGTGTTTAGATTTGAGTCCCATCCTAAAGATACCTCATTACATGTATTCAGATATCCCCAAATCCAAAACATTTCTGGTCCCAGGCATTTCCAATACAGAACATGTACATTTCAGTTTAGATATAGGACACAAATTTGGTTTGTGATTATCTTAGTTCCAGAAAACGTTCATCCATTCAGCCTAAGTCACCATTAAAAAATTTCCTGCCTGTGTACAAAGCAATATTTTAAAAAGCTATGCTGTGTACACTGCATCCAGCATCACATTATCTATATTCTGTGATTTGTGAGCAAGATTGTGTTCTCCTGAGCCATGGACTTGACCATTTTAGGCTTTGATCATAGTCTCTCCTGAGCTCAAAACTTTAGGCTTTCCAGTTTCTTTAATCAGTGTTCATATAGAAAAACTCCTTGATCATTTTACTTATTGTTCTCTGGGAGTCTTCCAGGTCTGTTTTGTCTGAGAAGAGGTGATCAGGAGAATATAGATTATTCCAGTTCTTAAACAACCATATAACGATGTTTTCTGATTTCCTTCCATTGTTTTTCCAGAGACCAGCCATCGTGCCTTGGGGAGCAGCCTGCGGTCATTTCAGGGTCACTTTCCTGGACAGAACTAGCACCTTACAGCTATCAGTTTTGTACTCTTTGTGGTCTTTGTTCCTCCTCTTCCTCCTCCTCCTCCTCTTTGTCCTCTTCATTCTTCTTTCTCTGCCCGTCTCTCTCCATGCCCCTCCCCATAGATCTCTATCTACACACACATCAAAGTTCCTCTGTTAGTTTCTCAAATTCACAGACTGAGAACTCTCCCTTAAATTTAGTCCTGTGCCTGGCATCTTTTATTCAAACTCATGGTATCAACTTCAGCTGGAGACTTTACTGTTCAGACAATTTGCTAGAATGTTAATAATCTCCTGAGCAGCATCCTCGACAGGGACTCCACATTACCATCCTCCAGCCAGGAGCTTGCTTATTTATCTTCACCCTTTGTTTCCTGTCTCCAAGTACTTAACCCACAATAAAAACATTTTCCCAAAGCCACGGTAATGCTTTTAAAAAGTCTCCTCTGACATTCTGTGTTTTATCTAATAGCTTATTTTTACAATGTGCATTAAAGTAATCTGACCATGTATCACAGATTCTGACAATTTGTATCCCTCCCACTGGAAGTCATTTCTTATGGACTCCTATGAAACTAGTGTCCAACAGAGATTTTTGCTGGCACTGAGCAGTTGCCTCACAGAGCTCTTTGCCTCAAAACATTGTGTTCTGAATCTCTGATCCTGGAATAAATTAGACTGGGGCGATATTCCTTCCTAACCCTTCTTACAGCTGTTTGAATTTTGTTTTCTAAATGAGGAGGTATAAAGATTGCCCATAATTTACAAAAAGACATAGACGTAAGTATCAATGTAGTTACAAAAAATTAATCAGACAATAATTTTTCCAAGTCTGTATGCTACTAAATTCATTCAAGTCTATGATCAAAATAATTGTAACCCCACACATGGAAAGTAGAGGAGATCCCAGGTGTTGCTTTTTTTGTTTTGCCAGACTGGGGATTGAACCCAGGGCCTTCCCGCTGAGCTATGTTCCCAGCTCTTTTTATTTTTTCATTTTGAAACAGAGTCCCACTGAGTTACTAAGACTCAGAATGGAACCCGCCTTGCTGGCACTTTGGTGTGGACTTCTGAGCCTCCTGAACAGTGGGAAATAAATCTCAAGTATTTAAGCCACTCAGCTCATGGTGTCTTCTTACAACAGCCAGAGCTGACTAACGCCAGGGCCCTGTTATGGTTTATGTCTAGATGTCCCCCCAAAGCCTCATGTTGTCATGGGGTGAGCTTCTAGAGTTTTTGATTGACTCATGGTCCAATGCTGGGGTTATGGGTGTGACAGGTACACCCACCCTGCGGCAGGTGGTTTGCATACAGTATAAGGGTGGCTGTTTTCTGCCACCATGAACTGTTGCCCTCTGTCATGTGCATTCTGCCTTGGAGCCAGTCGAGTATGGACTGAAACCTCCACAGACTGAGTTAAATAAACCTTTCCTCCCTTAATTCTGGGAGTTGGGTATTTTCTCCCAGCAATGAGAGAAAAGTAGCCAAGACAGGCTCTTTAGAGCTTCAGAGGCTCTAAGTGTGTGGAGGGCACTCTAATGACCAAACACAATGACCTGAGTAATTAACATTAAACTATGATAACAAACATATCGGAGCCAGGCCTCATTCAGAATAACGGGCTGCTAGATTAAAAATTAGAAGTCATCGATTCCTGGGCCAGGGATTTAACTCAGCGGCACAGCGCCTGCCTGGCAAGTGCGAAGTCATGAGTTCAACTCCCCGTACCACGAAAAAAAAAAAAGTCATTGATTCCTTAACAATTTGATGTAAAGGTGCTAAGAGGGGTGGAGAGATACAGGAAAAGCAAAAGGAAGGAGGCAGTAGTTATGTACCACATAAGGCAGCTTGAAATTCAGGAAAAACCACAGGATTTGGACAAAAGAGGCCCTAGAGCCAAATCCTGGCCATCTGCTGTGGTGGGGGTGGGGGTGGTTACTTGGGATTAAACCCAGGACCTCTGCACTGAGCTACATCCCCAGACCTTTTAAAATTTGTATATTTTGAAACAGGGTCTCCTTAACTTCCAATCCTTCTGCCTTAGCCTGCTTTCTGCTGAGATTATAGGAGTGCATCTCCACACTTGGCTTGGGCCATTTTCTTATAAACTGCCTGGTCAGAGCAAGCTATTGAAAATCAGAAACAGTCTCCTCACCTGCACACCAATATGAGCCCTTCCTAGGGCAAACGCTGTTGTAATCATTAAGGCAGAGAGTACAGCCCAAGAAATCCCTAGCACACGCCAAGTGCTCGGCAGGTGTGCAACTTCCTGTGTGTGCAGTCACAGCTGACCCGGAGAAAGGATTCCTGAAGTGCAAACAGCCACACAAGTTCTCCTGAGGAGCTATAAGCTGGAATCCATGTCCCAGAATGCTCTCTTTCAGGTAATATTTTAAATAAGTGTGGTCCTGAAGTAAAATCAAAGCACACTTCCTGGTCACATTATGTGCAAATAACAAATATTTGTAGTCAAAAGAACTACAGTAAACGGTTTTGTTTAAAGGATACAGTGCTTAATTATACACCAGTAAGCTGCTGTATCCGGAAAGTGGAAAGTGCTTTATGCTATGTGAGCCTGGGAATCTTACCAAAGTCCCTCCATCGCCGCCCACCCACCCCTCTACAGTAGCACTCTACTTCTAGACCCACACTTGTGATACAGTTTTAACAGGACCAAGTGGGGAGACCTAGAGCGTCCTGAGATGTCCCCCAAAGCAAGAATTTATTAAAGCTTCTAAAACTGTTGATTTATACTCAGGAAAGGCAGACAATACTAAGTAATGTTCTTGACTGTAATCATCATCCAGGTTCAGATCATTTCTAAGAGAACCTTCACATACTACATGACTCACAGTGGAACCAGTAGCTATTTAGACTCCAACCACGGAACAAAGAAACCTCAAGTTTTCTAACTCGACATGGAGCCCAAAAGCCATTTGTTGGAGCTGCTCTTTGTGAGTGGTCAGCACTGACCTCTAGTGGTAAGCATGACTAATCGCAGCTGTGTCCCTCTTCCGGGACCCCTGGGGAAGATCCCTGTCAGCAGACAAGGTTTGGTGAGATCGGTGCTGGTGCCGCAGGCTGACAGCTCTAAGTGTCCAGTGGGATCATACCTTCCCTCCCAGCTCTTAATGGAAATACGAAAGGGGTGATTTGCTGGCCTTGATGGAAGCATTAGAGGAAGCAGAATAATGACTCCGACCTCTCAACTGTTTACAATCTGGATGGATGAGCCCAGGAGCTCGGTACACATCCAAAGTGAGCAGTGCAAATTCCATGATCTTCTGTATGCATCTGTGTATTCTCTCTGCGTGTTGCGTGGTGTGCTTGCGGGCACATTGGTCAGCAGGTGGAAAATGGGAACGAAGACTCCTCTCTGCAGAAAAACAATTCCACCCTGCAGGAAGACACAAGAGAAGCAAGACGGGCTCTGCTCTCGGGGACACTAAAGGAAAGGGGAACGAGGACTGGAGTTTAATATTGTTTCTACCTCTGGTAGAGGAATCAAACACAGAGACAATCATAAAGAAAACTATAAGGAGGGAGAAAGAAAGCAGAACAAAGGGGTGGTTGCTCTGCATCAAGTGACTACAATTTGGAGGTTTGAATCTTTGAAGGGGCAGGAAGAGTAAATGATCTCAGTTATACTCTGATTCTATCGTTTTTCAAGGGAGGGGAATAATGAGCCCAGAAATGTGACCTGGCTCTCTTGAAACCTCAGTCTGGGAGGCTGCGGATCCAACCCCAGGCCCATAGCTGTCTGTCCCTCCATGCAGCGACGCTAGCTAGAACTCAGCTTCCGTTCATCTGGACTTTCGTTTTTTTTTTTTTGTTTTGTTTTTCTCTGGTACCGGGAACCAAACTCACGACCTTGCGCTTGCCAGGCAGGCGCTTTTGCCGCTGAGCTAAATCCCCAGCCCCCATCTGGACTTTCAAGTGGGCCGTTTTAAAGGAAATCATTTTTGCCTCAGCTGAAATTAGAGATAAGCTCTTTGAATGAAACATTATACATTTGTCACGCCTGATACAAATTGGAAAAGGGTGAAGGTTATATCAGATAATTTCTTCTTGCTTTTATTCATCCTCTGAGTAACCCAAAGTTCAGTCTCATCTATTTTAACTTTTATGCACTGAAAATGACTCCAAATGGACCTCATTAAGGTGCAGTATTCTCTCTTGACTTTTTCCTCTTGAGTATGAACACCAGCCAAATTTAAATCATTTCTGATTGAGGCCTCCCTGTCTCCCCCATTAACACCATCTCACGTTGCCCCTTTTCACCCTAGCAGCAAAGCCAGATGGACCGTTTAACAGGACGATGTGGCTAGAACATCTAAAAGTGAGCAAGTGGGAGTCGAAATTTGTGGGCAATCCCTGTCCTTCCAGATTCCCATCTAGGGCTTTTCAGAGTTCTTGGATAAGTTTCAAATAAACATCCCTCTTCCTCCTGTAGTTGATCCATAGGTTTTAACCTCCAGGGAACACTGATCTGTGAAAATTGTCATTTTTCTGCTAAATTACAATTTCCTTGTCTCTCATAGCCATCTAACTGGCATCACGGCTGCTCTGACAGATTTATAAATCCAGGTTTAAATAAAACTGAAATAAAGCTTGTTTGGAAAAAAGTAAAATGGTATAGAATGAGATACTGCATTTCTTATACTCCTATTTTACTCCATGAAGCAGGAATAAAGTGCATTATAGTATGTAAGCTCCACTGTTAAGAGTAAATATAGGGATTGGGCTTTTTAAATGAAATGACTGTTCATTATAAATAATCGGGCTTCCTCTCTCCCAAGCACCCACTCTCTGCTTCCTTTGATCTTGTACTTTAAAACTGTGTCTAATAAACTTCTTTATGCATCTTCCTGACATATCCAGGAAATTCTCTTTCTGTAATGGAAGTCCGCAAACCTGAAACCTGCCCTGAGAGGTGGAGTGAGTAGAGTTTCCCATCTCCACCTTAGGGGACCTCCTCTCACCCAGTGAGTGTCCAGTGACATTTTTTGAGGAGCCAGCCCAAAAATGAAAACAAGCATCACAACTTTGACTTTGACTCCTCCACCTCTGAGATGAGCTGATGTTCACCTTTACTTTCATTAAAACAAAATATTCTGTGTCTGTTCCTGGCAGCTCTACCCATGTATCTTCCACATGACAAGATCTGCGCTCACAGGTGGATGCACCGTCGTATTCTGTGATGAGCATCTAAAGACCCTCTCCTTCGGTGCTTCTCGTGGATCAGTCAGGATGGGACTTTCAGTCCCAGGCTGGGCAGGGTCAGTGCCCCCTCTCAGCCTGAAGTAGCTATAAAATGACAGCCCATCAACCATTCTACAGCCCATAAAATTCAGGGATCAAAGGGGAGAGGGAGGCATGAGGTACCATAAAAGAGATAAGGAGAGGTAGAAAGGAGACAAGGAAAATTATAATATTGAAATTGTACTTTGTACTAAAAAACCATAGCTTCATAACACAAGAGTTATTCAAGCTATTTTTCCCTGCTCCAGGGAAGCTTCCTAAGGCCTAAAGGCCGTAACCCTGTACAATGATGTGTGGGTCTGCACCTTTGCCCCATAAATCATGCTCCCTCCTGCCAACCCATCCTCAGGGAGGGCACTATTAACAGGTCAGCTAATCTCAGCTTCAAACATATGGGAGTGGTGTGCATTTTAACATAGACCACCAAATGGTCAAACCTTACAGACACTAGAATACACATCCCAGATTGCCATCCTAGGGAGGCCCCCAGCTCCACATAAAAACCCTCAGCCATGTCCACAGGTACGTCTCTTCCTCTTGAGGGCCTACGCGCTATTATTTTTGAGAAAATTCTGAAAATTCTGCCTAATAAAGTTCTTTATAACTAACAAACAAATAAAACTACACAGAAACAAAACACTATTTTAGAGTCAGAAAACTATATCATAAACTCGTTATAAAGGACATCCATGATAAGTACATAATACAAGAATGCTGATGACTGTTGAGAGTTTTGCAGTTCTTAGTATCGCTCTGTGAATATTGTCATGGGACAAGGGCTCAAATGTTGGTTAAAATAAAAGTTTATCTACCAAATACTTGACAAATGATCATCAGACTTAATAAGCTTGGACCATTGGGCAGACGGGCCCTGGTTGTTCTGTCACTGGAAGCAGCTCAAACTGAGGTCAGATATCATTACACTGAGCTGCCAGCGGCCTCAAATGACCCAGAGCTTTTGCACAGAAACTTTGTGAATGAAATAGTCATATTTTGACTGTGAAATAATCAAATTTCCTATTTTCCCCCATCATTTCCCATCTACAAATCTATCCTCAGAACATTCTGAGACAAGCAAGCAGAAAAGTAAGTATAAAGAGCATCACCTCAGCATTTTTTAAAATGCCAAAAAAATCAGGTGAAGGTTCAAGCTGGGAGAGTGGCTCGGTGCAGTGGTGTGTACCCTCTACCAGCTATGTCTCATGGAGTTGAAAAACCTGAAAAAGAGGCATAATGAAGCAGTAAGTAAAGAGAAAAGGTTTATGTGTACAAACCTGAATTCAATTTTATTAAAATATGCATAGAAAAAATACTAGAATGAAATTCAACAGAGCACTGACTATTATTTGAATTATGTAGCAGCTTATTAATTTGAACTTTCATCTTCAGATAGCACTTTCTTTAAGGCATTTTGGGGTGAAGAAATAATAAATGTTAGTACATTTTATGTATGGCTAAATGGCCACATTCCTCTCCTCAGCTCAGATTGCCTACCTAGTTCATTCTTTTTCTTTGTTCCCTCTCAGCACGTACCTCATGCCGGATTTAAGGGCACATGGTAAGAATAGGGCTCTAGTGCATATAATTTTTTATAGCTTTTGCATTCCTTTCATTTCTTATTTGACCTTAATAACAGTCTCAAGAGGAGGTAGGATCTAAGCACTTACTTATAAACTTCTTGAAGTTTTCTGTTAGTACTATAGATATTTTAGTATTTTTACATCCGTAGTAATTGTTATTAAAATAAATATGATTATGAGACTATCAAACACAAAGATAATCATAGGCTTAAATCTTGTTACCCCACCTAGGCAAGTTAGATCTCAATTCAACTGTCACATTTTCGGGGGCCTCTTCCCTGATTCTCACCCCACCCCTATGCCAGCCAGACTTCATTTTGCATTACTAGACATGATAAAAAAATACAGTGAATGCTTAATTTTTTTAAGTTATTAAAGTAAAAGACACACCACCATGAAGCCCCCTGAAAATACTATCCCTTGCTTTGAACACATTTATCCCATCATCCTTGCCACTTTCTGAAGCAGCTCTGGAGTCCTCTTCTGAGTACCTTGAATTGCTCGGCTGTGGCTGCCTCCGTATTCTGTATGGATTCAAAACATTTACCCTTCATGGTCATTTTGACTCTGGGAAGAGCCAGAAGTCACGCAGAGTGAGAACCTGTGAATAAGGTGGATGAGGACACGCTGTCATGTTTTCTAGAGCCTGCCTTTCTGTTGGATGGCACTCGGCAGCCGCATTCCCTGTATTTTTTGTTACACCTCATAAAGATGTGAACCAGGACTTTCAGAGTTGCTTCACACAGTGGCAAGAATGATGAGATAAGTGTGTTCAAAGTGAGGGAGAATATTGTGAGGCAGATTAATGGCGATGTGTCTTTTACTGTAATGAAGTTTTAAAATGTAAACCATGTATTTTGTCTCCTTAACACAAAAGTTATCTGGAGTTCGTTCATTATTTCTCTACTTGTTTAATACTTACATGTGCTACCACCATTTCTCAGAGTGCAGCTTCATGAAACAAAGATGTTAGCTTTCTCCCTCTCCTCTACTGCTTTGCCCAAAATACCTGGACCACTGCCAGTTAGATTGGGCCTTTAATAAATATGGCCCAAATGCAGGAATGCATTTGCAAGATCTCTCAGAGTTTTCCATCTCCTATAAAGTGAGGATATTCATACTGTCCTTATAGATTCATCACAAAGAACCTATTAGATAATGTGAGAAAAGCTCCTACCTTGATTGTCAATTTATTATCCTTCTGTTTAATTATGACAGTCTGTGAGGCTCTGCAGTTTTTGTTGCATCTTGACAGCACTGCCAGCACTATGTACCAAGAGCTTCTAAGGAATAGTTTCAAAAAGGCAAAGACACATTTTGCATACCAGTAAGTACATCGATTAAATAATTAATTCAAACCACCAGTGGCCATCTCCAGGCAATTACAGCCATTAGTACTGGCTCTACATACACACCATGTCACCTCTGAAGAAAAGCAAAAGCCAGATAAGCTCCAGTGGAGAGCTGAGGCCATGCCTGGTAAAATTATTTGAAGGCTGACAGCAATAAGCCATAAGGTGTCAAATAATTGATCATCTCTTGAGGACTTACCTGTTCTCCCTGTCGCACTAGGTGAGGCACTGAGAAATAGAACCACTGCATAGCCTGCCAAGTATGTAGGTTACTTCCTTTGTTACCACAAAGGGATACTTGGTCCCAAAGAAGATAAAGACCGTGTTTTGACTTCCACAGTTTGTGGAATCCAAAAAGATTTATAAGTCTATAAATCAAAGCTTTGTCACATTTTAGAGCCGTAGAGGGGCCTAAAGGTATTATTCAAAGACATATAGCCACTTAAGTGGCTCAGTCCTTTATCCCATTTAATTCAACCAAACTCAAATGCCATTAATAGTGCCTGAAGGAGTTTGGCTCTGTAATCACCGGGAGCAAGCTAGGGAGATACAGTGCTCAGTATATTTGGGACTGGGTTCATGGAGCAATAGATGGGTTAGTTGGTTGGTTAAATGAATTTTCCAACTATGCATTGGAAACCTTTCCTAACTTGACCATAGAGATAACAGTGGCAATTACACATTTTGTTTCTTATGGAAGCTTTGTTCTATTTTCAATCCAGCACTCACTTCTGTTATTCTAAATGTTTTTTTGCAAAATAACATAAGTATCTCTTAGCATACTGTCTGTGGAAGAAGAGGAATCTATCTCATTAAAATTCTTCTCTTACAAACCCATGCTGTAATAATGGAAATATTCTTATGACTGTCTGCTTTAAGCTGGCCACATATAATTTGACATGACTTTCTGACTTTATGCTAAATTGTATTTAAATTCTCCCTGCTAGGCTATTTTAATTCCAAATAAATCCTTTTAAAAAACTAACAGTTATGGTAAGTATGACTGCATAGTTAGTTATAAAACAAAATAGAAAAACATATAAAAGGCTTGTTACACATTTGGGGAAAATAAATTATTTTCAATACATAAAGATATATTCAATACTATATGTTAATGTCTCCTTTTGACAACCAAATACCCTGTGCTACTATGCAAAACAATAAAATAAAAGTGAAAAATTCTGAGTTGTTTATCATTTGATTTCTAGTTATATTAGGATAATACTGTAGGTGGTAACTGTTGTGAAAAATTCATGATTATCTGAAACACCAGCACTCAGAAATCCCTGTACTATATGGCTTACAGTATTATGAAATTAAATCTGATGACTAAAAAATCAGACTCTATTATGCTAGTACTGAAATTTTTACTAAATAATTATTATCTTTTTTTGGTGAACTATAAATGTGTAAAATAAATATTAATATTTTATTACACTAATTAAGCCAGAATTATTTCCTAGTCTCTGGCTATTTGTATGCATAAAAGATGGGAACATGAAATCAACAAAAATGAGTCAAATATTCAGTTTTTTTCATTTCTTTTAACTTAGTTCAAGTCAATAATTATTTTTGAGTCCCCACTATGTGCTCAGCGGTGCTCAGGGAACAAACAGTGCTGAAAGTCATTCTTGGAACATCACTGTGTGTGGAAATTCTGAGCTATTTGGAATCTGATGGAAACAGGAAGTAATTTTTTCATTATCAATGATTTCTCAGGCAAAATTCCTAGAAGTGCATACAAATATATAGCTTTCACATACAGCATTGACTTAGGATGAAATTTATAATAATATGAACTTAACAATTTCTTCTATTAGAAATACAATGTGCTATGATTTTATTTACTCCATGAAGTAATTGTTCCCAATTACACAGCATGGTATAGAAAGAGATAGCATTTTACACACAGGTCCTAGGTCTAAGCTCGGGAGCAGAGGGCATGGCATCACCAGATTGACCAGATGCTCTCATCGAAGACCACAGACCACATCCCCTGAGCTGATCTCTGAGAGGCTTCGTCTGCTCTTCGGCCACCCTGTCCTATTTTCTCACATCAGGAATAGCCACCCAGGAGCCCATCAAGGAGGAAGGGGACCCATAAGGGGCCGTAAGGATCACAGCTATTCAGGAACTTGGCCATGCTGAGCATTTCTGCACCTTGTGTATGTATTTGTTCACCTCCTCTTAGCTTTATCATGCCCTTTTGCAAAGAGCCACTACTGTATACCTCTTTACCTGTGTGTCCCATTAAAGCCTACAACAGTGGTTTTCACGGAAAAGATACTCTAAAATACTTTGTTAATTACATACAAGTTATCACATAAGATAAACCCAGTAATCACTGAGGAATATTTTCCCACATAATATAACTCCAGAACTTGGTAACTTAAAAGAAACTATCTCTTTAGCCCATTATTCTGCTGGTTACAACTTATACTGCACTGGGTCAACTGGGTTTGGCTCATATATGCATCTGCAGTCAACAGACAGGTCCTCAGAGCACTGAAAGCCTTACAAAGACCTCCAATGGGATGCTTCATCTCTACCCCACGTGGTATATCGTTCTCTACCAGGTCCGCCTGGGTTTGCTTTCTTGCAGCAAGAAACCTAAGGGGCAGGGCAGAGCAATGGAAGCACTCTGAATTCTACACTCAGAACTAGAGCATGGTTATGTCCACACAACTCTAGGAGCTAAAGGAAGTCTTAAGGCCAAGCCAAACTCAAAGGGTGAGGAAACAGACTTTGCTCTTTATGGCAGGAGCTGCAAAATTTTATTTCAGAACCAATGCATAAAAGGAGTGGTGGTGAAGATGTAGGTGTATTTTTGAAATCAGATTAGTACAAGTGGGGCTGGGGATCTAGCTCAGCGGCAAAGCGCCTGCCTGGCAAGTGCAAGGTCGTGAGTTCGGTTCCCGGTACCGGAGAAAAGCCAAAAAAGCAAAACAAAATAATAAAAAAAAAAAAAACAGATTAGTACAAGTATTTCTCACTTACAAACATCTGTCATAATATAAATGGTATCAATCGAGTTCCCAGAATAAAACATTACCCTTCCAGAATCCCTTATAAAGGAATATGCTGTGCTTTCCCCATTTTCTCTATTTCTCTTTAGGCAGGTTTTTTTTTTTTTTTTTTTTTTTTTTTTTTTTCTGTTTCACAGAGGGCACATTTATATCCTAAATTCATTTGTGTATTTTTTAGTAAATATTTATTGGGTAAAATCCATGTGTAAGCTATCATGTTAAGTGATGAGGGTGCTATAATCTGGCTCTGTTCAGATCTAATGACAGATATAGAGAGAAGTAGTTAGGACAAATTGTGTTTTCTTAGACAGTGCTCTGAGAGTATACAAATAGACATAACAATAGCTAACCCTGAGACAGAGAGGCCTTCCCAAACAAAGCAGTGATAAACATCGATCTTTGCCAGCAAATAGGAGCTCACCCTGAGGAAACAGTTGGTGATTTGCCTTGGCATCAGGAGGTGATGAGATAGGAAAAGGTACAGAGGGTTCTGGGACCAGAAAGCAGCTCAGTTTAGAGCAAAATGTGGCCAGTGTTCAAGAGGGGAAGGTGATAAAGGATAAATCATAGAGAATAGACCCATAATGAAGGGCTCTAAATATCCTCGTATGGGCTTTAGATTATTACTCTTTACTTAACGAAAAACCTTTCACTGACTTTTAAGCAAGGAAGGTTCATAGTTAGTTTTGCATGTTACAAATACATCAGTGACAATAAAGACTTAAAGAAGAAGGAAAGTGAAAGGCAAGTTTAAAAGACCAGGAGTGCCCAGATAAATATGCAACTCTGTCTATTAGAAAGTGGAAACTTTACCTCTATTTGGTTTTTTTTTAATTTTCTTTTTGTTTTTTTTTTCCAGTACTGGGAATCAAACTTACAACCTTGCGCTTGCCAGGCAGGTGCTGTGCCGCTGAGCTAAATCCCCAGCCCTTTACCTCTATTTAACACTGTCTCAGTCGCTTTTTCATTGCTGGTACAAAATGCCTGAGGCCAACAACTTAATAGAGGGGAATTTTATTGGGCTCATGATTTTTAGAGAGTTCAGTCCATAGTCAGCTGGCTCCAAGGCAGGGAGGCATTGTGGAAGGGTCTGCATGGAGGAGAGCTGCTCACGTCATGCTGGCCAAGGGGAGAAGGACAAGGGAGGAGCCTGGGAGGAGATAGACTCTCCCAGGTCACATATCCAGTGACCTACCTCTAACCAGGACCTGCCTTCAAACAGCAAGACAACTAGCGCCCCCCGTGATCCAATCACCTTCCAAGCACATGAGGCTTTGAGGGGACATCCCAGATCTAAACCATCACAAGCAGTGTAAGAGAAAAACACTTAAGCATTGCCCAGATTTTTAAAGAATTGACTTTGAACAACTCGTGTCCACTTCTAGTGAGAAAGTCACAAAGAAAGCAAAACTCTACCAAAAGGCAGAGGCTTAAGCTAATTGGAATAAAAGAGCTGCTGCTCTTTCTGGTTGAAAGATATGAAATCTCTTTTCTGCAGCTGTCTTTCTGCACATCTAGCCCAATAACAAGAAGAAATGGTAAGTCAGTTAGCTAGATTTTTCTCTTCCTTGATTTCTTCAATTCTCTGAAAAGTTTTCCATTACTTTTGGAGATTACAGAAAAGCATGACTCTGAGCTAAGAAAGGAAGACTTGACCCTGGTCATATGTTCATCATGTCTCCCTGTCCTCCAGTAGGTTGGATTTTTCAGTGAGACAGTAGAGGGAAGTTGAAAACAACAGTCAGGCTGTGAAAGGCAGACAGACTGAAAGGAAGAATCTGCCCAGTCTCCACCTGCCTGCCTTCCAAGGCCCATGTGAACCATCTTTGCACATTTCTTGAGTACTCTGTGCTTCTTCCCCATGGCCCATGCTGCTCTTCATGCCTGAAACAACTATGTGATTATTCAGTTGAGATCTCACAGATTAAGTTTCATGAGGGCAGAGGCGACACTGTCTCTCTCTCCCTTGAATTCCTCTGCCTGCTAGTAGGCTTCTCCAACAACAGGTGTCTGCCATGTTTGGGGTTATTAATGAATAAATACAAACATGAATTAATAAGTAATTAATAGTGGGTTTATTTAAGTAGAAATGTTACTGTAACACATTTAATGATGTACTTTAACTATGATAATGCTGTGAAACCAAGTGTGCTCTGTTTCCAGAGGAAAGATATGGTTTGAAAAGATTCTTCCATGTTTCTCCCCAGTCCGTCTCCAGATTGGGGTCGACAGATTGCCCAGATTTGATACAGGGTAGTTCCATCTTCACCGATCTCTTAGACTCTGGCTCTGATTCTTCTTGAATCAGTGCCAGGTGTGGTGGTGGCTTCTGCGATGCACATGGCTTTCCTATGAGGTCATTACTGATGGAAACTATCAACACTTCTGCCCCTTGGGGAGGGTAAGAAGTCAGCTCCATTCAAATACGCATTCCTCAGGCTCCTGATTCGGAAACATTCTCTGCTCCTACAGCAGATGTTTTAGTTTGGGGGACAGGATAAAGAATGAGAAGACACTGAGGGTTAAAAATCCAAACAGACCCAATGCAGCTGCATGGGGAAAGAAGCATGGAAGAGCCTTTGTGTGTCTTAATACTAGCCTTTACACCATCCCCTCTGTTCAGCTGTCAAGCAATGAAGTGCCAAGAAGTTACCAATCTATTCTGGGTAGCTATCAAAAAGTGGTCACTCCTCCTCTCTCCCATGGAAAAAGAAAGATGCTTTCATTGGCTAGTTTATTCTGCAAAGTCACTGTACAGTTCTAGATATTATCGTCATTCCATACAGACTTGATGGAAGCAAATGGCTGTATAGACCAAAGTTATCAAATAAAACAAGAGGTACAGGTGATCAGAAGAGAATTCATGATGAAAACTTTGATCAAGGAATGAATTTCTTCAGTTATTTAGCAGTCCTAATTCCCCACAGGGACATTTGTGATGGACTAAGATAGCTGTCCTAAACATGGGTTGACTATAAAGGAGATCTCGGTCTTCACTGAACCAACATTCCAAGCACACCCACTATGCATTGGGACTCATGCCCTACATAGGACCTAAAATCTTCTAGAACATTCCCTGATGTTTAAATGCCTATGAAATGATAGAGGAAAGGGTGGCTACCTGAGAAAGATGAAGGCAAAGAAGAAGATGAAGTATTACTTGAAAGTGTAAGAACAAATTATGTTTGGCAAAGAAATTCTAAGAATATGAACATAATTGGAGTGTTTATGAGAAGGAAAAGGCTCATATTCCTGCAAGTGATTTTTCAAGAAGCTAAAAAGGAAAGCCTGCCATTTTGGAGAATGTAGACTCTTGGCAGTCTTTGGAGGAAGGCTTTGAAGTATCAGTGCATACGGTTCTGGTTAATGTTTCCACAGCAAGCAAGGCGGGGGGACAGGTAATAATAGAGACAGCGCCGAAAGAGAATCCACCCTCTCTTCACAGCAGACTGCTCACTGGCATGCTGCGGCCTGGCCAGAAGCCCCCACAGGCATTTGTGTTGGGCCAGGAAAACAGGGTTCTCGGCCACTTATACATAGAGAATTAAATGTCTTCCAATTCATATTTTCCAACAACACAAAAGTACAAAAAGTGTCCACTAGAAGGAATCAGGGTAAAAGGAATGGGCTGAGGGAGAGAGCAGGAGCAGACAAAGAAGGGAGCCGTGATTTTTATTCAAGAGAAAAATCACACCACAGCAACGGTCTTGCTGTGCAAATGCCCATTTAGCAAGAATAGCCAGACCTTCACTTCGAATTTTATCAGAAGCCACCAGCCCTGAAGTACCACTGGCGCCTACTGAATTTCTGTTAGGGACCTAACAGAAAACATCTGTTCTCTTACTTAAAAGTAAGTCCATTGATTAAATCAATGTTTGCTTGCTTTCTTCTATTAGAAGCACCGCTGTTTCTCTTTTTCTTCTCTCCTGACTCCTTTAATAACTTACTTCTGCTTATAAGTTGAAATCTGGGATAAAGGTGTGTCTTCTTCTGTGTCTGCAGGGGAAATTCACCACAGGTCAAGCTAAAATCATGTCAAAAATCCAGGGTTGTAAACACTGGGGTGACATTTCATGTGTAAATCAAAAGCTTACTAACCACATAAAATGACCTCAAGCTGCAAAAACATGAGTGTGCACAGGCATTAGTGTGTGTGTGTGTGTGTGTGTGCGTGTGCGCGTGTGTGTTACAAAATTTCTCATCACCATGAAAACCATAAATACTGAAATTTTAATTTGAAACTTGACCTTCATATTTACATTCATTTCACAGTTTTAATAAAGGAAATTCTATGGCATGAGTAGTTTAGGCCTGGTTTTATCTGAAGGCTTTTAACCTAAAAGCGGACTCTCAGTGGTGAAAGTTCTGTGATTGGTACCCATTATGTCTTGCTTGTTTTTTGAATTTTACATCTATCAGTATCCAGTAACTAACAGGATTCTTAAATAGTAGGACATTAGGAAAAGAGAATAAAAATGGCAGCCCTAGAAGCAGTCATTCAGGGAACAGACTAATCCACATTTACATGCCTACAGGTGTTTTGGAGAGCGGGGATACTGGGATAAATGGCAGGACATTTGCCATGAAATCTCATGAGCTAACAAGGAAGAGAAATAAACCTCCAGTTCTAATATCCCAAGATAAATGCTGTGCTGAGACATACACAAAGTGACATGAGATAACACAGGCCAAGGAAATAACTCTGCCTTCAGAGAATGTGGAGGGGACTTGGGAGAAATTCCACTGAGGTAGTGAGATCGGGAGTGGGTCCAGAACAGGATACGCTTCATTGCTCAGGGATTCTTCTGGTTATTTCTGTGAACTTGGCAGGTCATTCCACCACTGTCCCTCAGATTCCTCATCAACTAACCAAAGGAATTCATACTAAGTCGTGGGTTTAAAGGTATGGCAGGAAAGTCTACTTTCAAGCATGGTAAATGGGGGAAATGATGACAGAGGTGTGAAATTGCATTTAGGGTCAGGGTGAGAGGAGGGAAAAGAAACAGGAGCAAGGAAAAAATACTGGAGGATGGAATCCAAAGGGTAGAGAGAAGGATCCTCATGTACCTTCTGCCTCTTCTCCCTTTTGCCATCTGGAGTTTACAGGCAACATCAAAAGCACTAAATGGTGGGCTGGGAATGTAATGCAGTGGTAGAGTGCTGGATCAACACCCACTCTAAATGGGAAAATGAAATAATGTGAATAGTTATAATCTCCTTCTTGATGTTCATCAATAAAGCATTAATAGGACACAAATATTTTTAAGTGAGGGGGAAATTATTAAGTCTCTGGAAACCAACAAGCAATGGCAGGAATAGACAGGAAATACCAGGTTAGCAAGCAGATGGGAAGAGCAGCAACAGGAGACCTCTGGAGAAAATGGTGTAACACTTAATTCATATGGTTGCTGTATGGATTGAATAAAAGGATGTGTGTAAAACACATAGAACATTATCTGGCACAGACTTGGCCTACAGATAATTGTTGTGATCAGAATGGTTGGGATCTGCCACCATCTGAAAAATACAGCTAACAGGAAGAACAAGATCCTGTTCAACCTCAGCATCATTTATAGGGCCAAGTGAAGGTGATTGGTGAACCAGGATAAGGATATACATATAGACAGTGCTGGTCTACCTCCCTATTCCTAAAGCAAAGCAGTCATTGCTGAACATGTACCTCTGGAGGCTTCTGGGCACTGTCCACCACCCTAGATCTTAACCAGTCAACATCTTTTGGGAGGTGCCAGTGGTAAAAGGATGGAAGAAGAAAATAAAACTTAGAAATGTGCCAAGGGAAGTTTTACCAAAAGAAAAAAATACAGAGATTGTAAAATGAGGGAAAACATATGAAAGTCGTCAACTGCTCTACCCATATCTAAGTGCTGGCCAATTCTTAGGCACACTAGTGCTAAAGGAGGTAATACATCAGTGAAGATTCCTGCCCAGAAATAATATAAAATGCGATGCACAGATATCCTGGTTGAATTTATAGAAGTATCCTGGAACTGAAACAAGAAAGAAAAAAGCTGTTTTCCTTACTAGAACGTCCCCCAAACTAGTCTGTGAGATGCGTACCATGCTCTGGTTTGTGTTCCAGAAACTTCGGTCATCTCCTCAGGGTGTAGCCCACCTTGATATGAGTGGGATTAAACATGGAGTTGCTCAAGACAGAAGCAAAGTAAATGAAAGGGATTTGGTTTTTCACATCAGACCAAGAATGAGATAAACTACTAGACAAAGAAACACAGAAAGCTCACAATTTGAGGTGCATCAAAGAAAAGCATGATAGGAGAAAAGCTTGAGATATGTAACTCATACATGGAACTAGAAACAACATAAGCATCACTTAGAGCTCTTGAAAAACAGTCAAATCTCAAAATTGTGAGCCCATCAGAAAATTCCTAATGAAGCCTCATCCAAAAGCAATTCCTAAACATGTTATAATAATTCAGTGATTCATGAGGTCAGTGCATATTAAGGAACCATCACATATTCAGTATTTCCCTGGGTTTCAGGAGATGAGTCCCTCCCTACTTGATAAGAACTTCTAGTCAGGTGTGGGAGAGAAGAGTCACATTCCTCAGCCTGGGTGGTTTGGGTGAGGAACACATTCAGATAACATCACATGGCAGGGTAACCCTCCAATGAAGGAAAAGCTGGAGCACAGAAAGTAAGCCATTTGAAGAGCAGTGCATGCAGCTGACTGGCTCAAGGAAAACTCTGCCTAGGAGAGGAAAGCATGTGCTCTCTAGAATGTTAAATGAGTTGACATAATGGCTGTCCTATATTTCAAAGCACTGAGACATAGAAAACTGTTGGGTAAAGGACTTACAAAAGGAACCTATCATCATCAGCTCCCCTGAAAATGTGCTACTCTGGGGCTGGGTTAAGATGATTACATAATTGATTTCTCTCTGGTTTTCATTTCCACCAAGAATGCTGACTCATATTTGAGAGGAATAACATCTACTAACAGAATTAGTACACATGATACCTAGGTGTGTGCATGTCAGAAACTTAGGTATCTATCTCTTCTCCTAAATTCCATCTTTGAATCTGATCCCCTGTTCTCCTCAAAAAAAGAAAAGAAAACAAGCACACATGTGCCTGCACATGCACACACACAGAGCAGGAAAGCCCTGTGAACAGTAAGATTTGTTGAGCCATGGGAATAAGCTCACAGCTATCACTCTAAAAACAGCCAATGCAAGAAAGAATGTTCTCTCCTACATGTTTCTGCAAGTTAACTGGCAGGGCAGAGTTTAAGAGGTGAGCAGAAAGTGTCCCAAGAAAGATTGGCAGGGGGAACTGTGTGCTGAAACCACTTCTGGGAGCAAGAGTGCCTGAGGTTTTGGGGTCTACCTGGAAGGATAGTGGGGTGCCCTGATGCACTGTAGGAAATACAATAGGAGGAGACAAGGTGATGAAAATTCAGGCCCCCGGCTTAGGCAGAAAGCGTGGGAAAGGAGGAAATAAAGAGGCATAAGGATCCTTCTAGGAAAATGCCAACAAATTTTAAAACTATAGTCAAAATACCTTGGTGCAGAAAGGACAACAACTTTTGAGAATTACTCAAATGGCCAAGAATTAAGATTCAAGAATGAAAAGAAATATTTTACAGCACACAGCCTCAGTGAAATATTTATATGTTCCATATATATTTCATCTGTCCTGAAGCTGAAAGTATTACTGAAATTATTCCCATAGATAGCTAGCAGAAATAAGACCTAAAAGTTCTTAGGGTGATTTAAATTGAATTTAAATGAGGACAACATTTTAACCTTCATAGCCACCCAGCATAGCATCAGAATCTATGGTCCTTTTATTAAAATGGCTTGTAAACTGAGGCATGCAACCAGCCAGAAAATTACATGACTGATTTGTTACTTGGGCTATAAAAATGCATATGCACGTGTGTATACAAACACAACCATTCAGTTTGAGGAATATACATGGTGTAGAATAAAAGACCTGAAACTGAATCTACAGGCTTGATCTTTGGGAAATAGCATTGTGATTAGGATAGATACAGAGAGTTCCTCAGGGATATATGGTTTGAATCCCAGGATTTTAGAATTTCTGTGAGGCTTAAAGATCATCTAGAATGCTTATTTTAAAACTGTGCCACAAGAAATCTCAGGAATTCAAGACTGTGCCTCAATGCTCTGCAAAAAAGTAAATGTCTGTCATATAACCATCAGAAGCTTTAAGCTACCTGAAAAATATGTTCATCACATTTAATTATTTTTATATTTTAATGTTTTATGTAAAATGTAATGAGAAAAAGTTCTGCAACTAAATAAATTGGAAAATTATTAATTTATTCCAGCAGTCTCACTTGATGGATTTAAAAAGTTAGAACCAGAAAAAGAAAATCTCCCTGTCAAAGTTTCAGGGTTAGTTAAGCATAGTTAGGACTCTATCTTAGAGTGGGTTCTCCTCATGGCAAACCCCATGACAGTTTCTTTGGATAGTGATCCTTGGAAATATGTGAGCACAGGGAAAAGATAGAGGGAATGAAGCAGAAACCTAACAAAGGAGGTGGAGCTGGAGCACCACATTGGGCAGCTGGAATTAGTCCTGCTGGTTTCTGTCTAGAAACCATGTGGACAGAGCCTCTGCACTGTCCCACTGGGGAACTGGAACGTTGTGCTTCAGCCTGTGACTTCCCCCATGGACTGAGCACTGTCACTGGGGTCCTGAGCCCGCAGCATTTCTAAGCAGCACAGAGAGCTCCCACTGAGTCTCCAGTGAAAGTCCTCTGAGGAGGAGAGAGGGGTGAGAATCAGCAATGGGAACCCTTCCATTACAACCGGAGGTGAACTCAGATAGGTCCGGGGGACTCAGGGCTGCAGGGGATAACAAGCATCTGCTATCACCTTGAGCACAGGTCCCCTTGCTCCCAAATCCCGCCCCCCAATGAACTGACACTAAAGAATGTGTTCATCCTGCAAGAAGCCCCCATATTCTTCATCCAGAACTTGTTCCTGAGGGATTGTTTTCGGAAACACCATGACCCACACCTACCACTTTTCTCCAGGGCATCGCAGCATAGGTGTGCTCTCAGAGACACTTCACTGACAGATACATTTCACTCTGCTTCAACCTCAGTCTGCTCTCTGAAAGCAGGGTTTAATTTCATCAGATGAAAGGGGATTGGGTGATAACAGGGATCCAGCCATCACTTTCCTTCCAAAGGAATGTTGTTCTGTGACAGAGCCAAGGCATAGGAGTTCTGAGAGTTTCCTAGGAAGGACATGGAGGCGAAAAGCTCCAGCATGCCCTGTGAACAGCTTCAGCCCGTGAGTAGGACCAGAATGAAACCAAGAACCCTCCAGGAAACCACAATTATTAGGAATGACAGAGTAAAATAGAAGGCATGGTGATTAGACCAGAAGGGCCCTGATGATGGGGATGACGCAAACGCCTGTCATTTCCTTTTCTCACTTTATTTAAGATCTTGATTCTTTTACCATCCTGGGTACTGATGCCAAAATAAAATGACACAGCCATTTTCCAGTCCCAATTCCATTAAAAATTTACTATCTGCTTTTGAAGGGTTTTGAAATAATTTCACAATTTAAAAAAATTCTTGGAACTATTTTATATTTTCCCCAGTAAGAGGTTTAAAATAATGATTTAGGACAGATTTACATAGGCATAATTTTGTTATGAATAGTTCTATTCTGACACTTAATATTCAGTGGAAAAATATTTTTGCAGAAACAGATTTGTAGAGTCCTCTTTTTCAGTAATTAAATCATTTTAAGATTACAGAAGCTTCTTATATTCTAATTAAATATGTATTTATGATATTCTCACCCCCACATGCAAACATGTATATCTGAAGTCATATTACACTGAAATAGCAAAACCATCACAGATGAGAATTTTGTGCCAGGGAATATGCCATGAGCTCTAGATTTGCTGAATTAGATGGGCCCCTTGACATTATTTCCTACTTAGGTCAATGAAACACACTCACCAAAAGGGGAAATATTGGAAGGTGCAATGCTAGACTTTGTAATGGACACAAGAATGGATCAGGAATAACCTTTATCCTCAAGGAAGTTACAGCCTAGTAAAACTAAAAAGACATTTGTACAAAATATAGCATGACTTATCATGGAAATATTATAAACAAATATATCTAAATTTAAATATAAAATTATTGTGATGTAAAATGAAATACTAATCCTACTGAGGAGAATATGATAAAACTAAAATAAATAAACCACACAGAGCCTTGGAAAATGTGATTCTACATTCAAAATTCTCTACAATGATGAACACTGGTGCCATTCAACTTGATACACTTGAGTTTTCTGTTTAGATGTCTCTTATTGTTATTAGGCTTTAAAAGGGCTAAAGGCCTTTAAAAATATCTTTAGGCCTGAAAAACTCACTTGAGATCAGTACAGTTCACTTCAGGTTTACACGCTTTGTCTCGCCTTTCTTATACTTAGCTGACATCCCTCTGGGTTCTCTTCTCACCAGCTGCCCAAGGAGAAGGTGGGATGCTTGGTTGTGAAAATCCTTCTTTGGGAAAGTATAAACCATGAGCATATTCATACCCAGCACATGTTTACTCAAAAACATTGATTCTCCTTGCTTCCAAATTTTTTAACATATTAGAATTTATTCTTTTTTCTGTATGGCTATATTACGAACTTGATATTTAACTAGGGTGTGTTTCTGTTTGTATTCAGTTTCAAGGTTTGCTTTCCTTGAATCTCCTCTCAATGATTTTTCAATCATGCAACACATTTACTTAGTTCAGAATCATTTACTTCTCAGGGGACAGAATACAGAGCACATTTTCCTTCCCATCTCCTAGCTCCATGGTGTAGAGCTCTTCATCACTTTCCTACCACTACAGACTTTAGTGACTAATTCTAATGATTTCTTACTCTGAGACTAATACATAGCAAAATAATAAACAGAGAAGATCCGAACAGTCAGACTTCTACCAGTGGTAGTATTGTCAATTGTTAGAATTATTGACTGGTTTCAGGGTTGTTTATTTTCTTTCTCAGAGACACAAACACTAATGATTAACATTTGTGTGTCAAAATAGTCAGTATATGTTAGCATTTCCACAGAACCTCCACAAAACAACTTAGCAGCTCATATACCACTGACATGTTATAAATTATAAGAATGAAACATACATTCATTCACCCATGCACTATACACACATGTGTACACACACAATTTGGATCCAGAGAACCAAAATTGTAAATTCCATGAAAATGACTTTTGGTTATGGGTGAAAGCAGATCTGAGAAAGCCAACCCAAGCAAGATGTATTCAAAGGGATCATATATTCCTCCAAAATATTAAAGCAATTAGGATTCTCGTTACTTGTCCCCACGTCTTCCTTCTGTGCACCTTATCACCACCCAGCTCTAATACCAGAGAGAGGAAGCCCTTGGGGAAACAAGGAGGAGATGAAAACTACAAAAGCTTTGGGGAATTAAAAATATTAAGAGTTATGACAGTAGAGGACAGGGCTAACAGGGCATGCATGTTCCTGGATTTAAGAATCTGATCTACTACAAAAATAATCCGTCTCTGTTACTTAGGAAACGTGGACGATAGTGCTTGGGCATTACCATACACAGCTGCCTGAATCTGCAGCCCACCTAACAGGCCAAGTCTGCCTCGGGAGTCGAAGCTCTGTTTGGAGACCAAAAAGTCTGTACTGACAGCATCTGAAATGCTTTCAATTTTGCTTTCCTAAATCTGCCTCCATCTATGGACATAACAAACTACTAACATACTGTCAAAGGTACAAAGCCAGAAGAAAAATGGCTTAGAAATCATTTCATAGAGTTGTTGGCTGGAAAGATAGATGAGCATCCACAAGTTATGGACATTGGAAAATTAACCTTGACTGCTTGTCTGTTGGTCAGGGAGCAAGCACAGTTGGCACAGTTCATTGTGGACAGCACCTGACAGTTCACTCCTGTCAATTCGCTCTCCAGCACCCACCATAAGTTCTGGCAAGGATTTGCAGTTTCCCAGCTCCCCTATCCTCCCCTTACTCCATACCAGGTGATCTCCTGACTCTATCTCATTACCAGTTATTACAAGCCTCTGCATTCACATTACCATTTCTCCTGCAGCTGACTAGCTAAATTACCATGCGCATGGAACAGATAACTTTGTACTCTTTGTTGAGCATGCTGACAATCCTCTAAAAGAGAAGTTCTATCTTAAAAAGTTTACCAGGGATTTAATCTGACTAACATCACAGAGTGTTTGCTTGCCAGGAGGGACACTGCTTCCCCGGTAAAGTTCACCAGCCAATCTGGGCTCATTACAGAGCCTTCAGTACCACCCCTCAGGAGTTGAGTAGTCCAAGCAGACCAGGAGCTCATCTGGCTGAAAAGCAAACTACATTCTCATAGTCATGTCTCCTTCCAAGACACCTGTTTCCTAATATCCACAAAACCAGTGAAGTAAACACAACTGAAGTAAACAAACCTCAAAGAGGAGCCACTTCAAAAATAGATGGGAAATCAGGTATTTCTGGTTCCTGTGCATTAGTGATGGAGTTCTTTTATCTGATCAGACCCCAAACAGAGGCTGAGTGGGATGAGCATGGAAGTAGCACCATTCACTGCAGTAAACAGACTGCTTTCCAAACTCTGCAATGGACAATTTAGTCCAAACCACCGTGTGAAGTGTGGATAATAAAAACAGGAAACCTGGGACTTCCAGTGGAACTAATCTCTGTAAAATAGTCATAGCCTTAGGAAACCATGAAAAGCATAGCCACTTTGCCAGATTATTTACTCTGCATCTTTCAGGTAAAAGAACCAGTGGTAGGGAAATGAAGAAACAAGCATGTTGTAGTCACATAGGCAAAATTCTAAAAGGTCTGTTTGTTTGAAAACTTGTGCGTCCCTTGCTTAAATTCACTTCAAATGCGTGCTACCTTTGGGGTCCTCTTGCCCCTTCACCAAAAAGTCACAAGAATTGTTGTGTTATTATGCCATTTTTGCACTAATTACATAAAAATGATCTGTTCTGATGATCAAAAGAGTTTTTGGCACATCTTATACTGAATATTATCTTAACCAATATGTTTCATGAGAGTAGAAAAGCATTTTGTTCTGAAAAATACTCATTTGTAGAAATAGTAAATAGACTATGCTAGCATATAATAGTAATTAGTAAGGAAACTATGCTAGTATGTAATAGTAGCATAGTAAGGAGAATATGCTAGTATATAACAGTGATATAGTAAGGAAAGCATGCTAGTATATAGTAGTAAGATAGTGAGGAGAGTGTGCTAGTATATAATGGTAATATAGTAAGGAGAGTATGCTAAATATAATATACTTTCACAGTTGTCTTACTGTGTTAGAATTTTACCAGGAAACTTCTTTTCAGAAAGAAAGATATCTTTGAATCTAAATAGCAAAGTGACCTTATGTGGTGTAAACACTCTAAAGAGTAGGATAGCTGCCCCGGCACTGTGTGTGGCACAGCACTAGTGCATAATAAACTTGAAGAAATGACAGAAAAGTAACCCAAAATGAAAGCTAACATAGCATATCGTTCCACTTCTTCTCGGGCTTCAAAATAACTCTTTCACTGCTAAGTTAAACCACAACTGTTCTACGCCCAGTCACTAATTAAAACCAGAGGCAAAAGAGTGTGGTGGTTTTACCCATTCATTATGAACCCACTTAAAATTAAATTAAATACAAACAGGAAAATACTGTGGTAGAGACCACAGGTTTTTTGCATGACCTTTTCAACTCACCTGGCTTTAATCATGATATTATTAGGCCTAACTCCGAGCAAGGACACATTAATTGAATATGACCTATTCCAATACTCAGTCAACTGAAGAACTGAAAACTTAATTTACCTAATGTTGAGGCTTTTGGTGGTCTTGTTTATTGTTTTGTTCTTGTTTGTTTCTGATTTTCTAGGTGTATGGCCTAGGGCATAGGTTAAGAAATATCTACATGCAAATATTGGTGATTTACTCCAGCAAGGGATAAGGACAGTCCACACGGTAACTTTTAGCCTTTGTTTATGAATTAGAGATGAAGGAGCAAGCAGCACTCAAGGTCATGCAGGGCCCTTTTATCTCCAGTATTTGCTTTTTCTCTTTTCAGTTTTCTCTTACTCCCTAGATTTGCATCTAGGATAAGACTTTGCAACCCAGGCTGGTGCAGAATTGCACTAAAATTTCCTGAGCCTTTTTCACTGCTCATTCCCAGTGAGCTCCCAAACGAGGACTTCAGGGAGACCGGAAATGGAAGTTGGACCTTACCTGAACGACATCGTCTTGCTTTTTAATCACTCTCTAAAAGCACTCAGCCAGGAACTAGAGGTGCTGGCTCTTGTACCCACTGTAGGCTACCAGAGTGGCCCCAGATTCAACACAAGGAGCGACCTGAAGACTGGCTTTGGGCAGCCCCATGCTCGCTTGGGTGGTGAGGTGGCAGAAGTACACAATGAAGCAGCCAAATGGGCAGATAATTTTTTAAACCATCTGTTCTGCATATGTCTAGCAGATCACTGCTATCTGGGATCTTACAATTTGTACAGATGGTATTCTCCTGAGAGAGAAAGGGTTGGAAATAAGTCAGTGTGAAAATTAGTCTTAGTATGAGACAATAGATAAGTGCTATTTTGCTATGTTTTAAAAATCAATTCTCTTGTAACCAGCTACTCTGGGCATGTAGTTTAAATAGTTTAGCATTAATTTGGGTTTACTGTTATGTGACTCTTGTCTCACCCCACATCAAGTTTAAGGGGACAAATACAGAGGATGCAGTTAAAGATTTCAATTTTATTAACAATTTTTTCTGAAATTTTCATTTTCTTTGCAGTAGAAACATGACTTTTATTTTTTAGTAGTTCAAAAAAAAAAAAAAAACTTGAATCTTACCTTCTTGGTCCTGCTAAGGAAAAATATATGCACTCATTATAGAAAAATGCACTGCAAATCAGACCCAGAACTGGCTACTTCTTCAAGGTACCAGGATATCCGACTTCCCAACTTTTCATCATGAACTTGGCTCCCTCAGATAAAAGGAAGATAAAGCACATTCATCAAAGAGCAAAGATACAGGAAAGGCTGAGCAAAATGGGGGTGAAAAGTGATGAATGACTGCTGAGTATGAGAAGATGCCTCCGACTTCAAAAGATCTCTGGAAGATGATATAAATGAGTATGTTCTCAGAGATCAATTCTAACTGTGGAGGATTTTCACAAAGGACACAGGAAAGTAGGAGTAGACGTGGACTTCAGAACTCTGTCCTTATATCTTCTTGAGGGAAAACAGTGTATACCAGAAAAAGACAGAACTTTAGAATATCAGTGCATGTTTGTAGAGCCACAAGATTAAGGATAAAAGAAAATAAAACAGTGGAACTGTCAACAAGGACTTTTGGTAGCAGACGGGCTTTGAGGTGACTGCAGATTCCCAAGCGCTCGCTTGGCGGCGTGGAGTGGGCAGGGAGAGGAGACAGACTGGGGGGCCTCTCACAGCCTGTTTCTCCACTCTCACACACACAGCGTGTTTTCTTGAAGTTACTTAAAACTGGGCTACCTACAAAACCGTAAGCTCCATGAGGGAAATTACAGTGACAAGATCATTTCCTCTGATAGCTCTAGCAGAAGACCTCCACTGATGTTTTCTGGCTGAGTGGGAGCACAATCATTTGCTTTTATATAGAATTCCGCTCAATGCTCTGGATGTGTAAAGTGATTTCATGGTTGGTCACCTGCTCTGTCTTTCACAATGAGCTGTAGCCTTCTCCACCACCACCAAGACCAAGCCATGGGGCTGAGTCTTTAACTCTCAATGATTTGACTCCCATAACTGAAGTTAAACTACTTCAGACACTAACGTTGATCACCTCTCGTAGCTCAGCATTACCATGATATCCTTTATCCTTTCCTTAACTAACCACTCCACCAGCTCCTCTTTCTGAAATGGACCTTGTGCTTCCATTTTATTTTTCTTATTTAAATATCTGATGGTGGTGGTAGTGACGATGATATCCAGGCAGCTTTCCAAGCACTTTGTGTGCACCAATTTGCTTCATCCGCATAACAACGCTACAACACAGGTAGTGTCACTGTGCTCAGGTTAAGATAAGGAAACCAAAACAATGAAGGTCTGAGTAATTTGCCTGGTCACGCTGCTAGGAAGACATGGCCACCATTTACATTCGAGCCTACATATCCTGCTCGGAAGTTCACACTTGCCAGAAATATGGTACAGTATAAGTCTCTCTGAGGCACCCTTATGAATGCCTACTGCATTTAAGGTCCTCAGGAGTGTTTTCATCTCGAATATTTGCTTTTCCATTTGTCAGCCTCTTTTTTGCTCCATAGATGCCTGTCTAAGATAAGACATTGCAACCCCAGGCCGGTACAAGATGAAGACTGAATTTTTCTGAGCTTTGATTGCTGCCCATTCCCAATAAGCTCCCAAACAACTTCCTTAGGGAGACTGGAAATGTAAGTTGGATGCTACCTGAATTATATCTTTTTGCTTTTTTCATCTCTCTCTAAAAGCACTTGGTCAAGCATTCAGGAATCTGTGGCATCTATGGGGAGGGGGTGAATACTAAGATTAGGTGAAAATAGATCTTGTTATTAAGATGCTTAGCATGGGAGAAAAGAGTGGAGTGTAATAAACAAAGCTTACTGTAAAAATTGATGGATGACTTTTAACATAATGAGAAGGATCAGAAGCAGGACTAACTCCTGGAATCCATACAGAGCCTTCCTCATTCTCTTGGGACACAGTGGCTGCAATCTGGTGTGAAGGTTTATGGCCTGGGCCCTGGGTAACCTGCCCAAATCCTAATCTTTCTTCAAGCCCATTTTAAGACTTGTTGCTCTGAAAAGTCACCAGCGACTAATCCCACACCCACCATAGTTCTTCTCTTATTCTAAGTCTCATAGCTTGAGCCTGACTCAAATATAATCAAATATTGGCTTAGAATTATATTTTAGATGGCTAATATTCGGAAGTTATGCTGTCCTAAAAGTTGTAAACACTACAGAAAAAATGACCATAAAATCATCTCGAAAAGTTCTTAAAATTCTCAGTACAGCAAAGCAGCAGAAGTGCTCACTCAACAAATGATAAATGTCTGATCAACCAATGAGTAAGAGAGTGAACAGAGGAGTTTTTCTATTCTAATTGCTAAGTAAGTGACAGGGGAAAGTGTTAGACAAAAACCAGGGTATCAAGGAACTTGCCCTTCCGTATTATTAAATGCTTCAATACATAGACAGTTTGGTGCCCTCCAAATAAAAACCAAGAGCAGAAGCAACAGCCCTGTCTTGGCAGCAAGAGAAAACCTCTCCCGTTCAAACACACAACGACCCTGCAAGTTCACATATTTGGAGGTAAAAATCAGTTTACTGGCACTCACTTTGTGTCTTTTCTGGAAATGATTACATTCACAGATCCACTTTTAGTCAAAGGTGTTAAAAAATAAGAGGGAGACCATCCAATTTTGACTTTCCCTTTGTGATGAACTGTTAAAAAGTGATACATGTGGATAGAAGATGAGGTGGGAAGGGAAATAGAAGAGTAGACTACAGAAGATCAAATAAAAATGCTCGGAGAGGCAAGCAGTGCAAAGTAACACTTCATTGTTCCCAGTTTTACTTTTGAGTGTTGCCCAGTGGGAGTGTTGTCGTCACACATGAAGGGCCGACACCAAGGAGTCCAGAGTGTTCCTTTAAAGTCTTTGAACCTGGACGTCAGTACAAGGATGCAAAAATGATGACTCCAATCTTTATGGTGTGTTTCCAAATTCCACCAAGCTCTCCAAACGAAAACGTCAAAGACTGTGAAAGTTTGCCAGGTCTCAGTAAACAAGTCTGGGACAATTAAAAAGAAAGACACCGTGGTGCAAAGGAATGGGGAATGTGTAAAAGACAGAAGTCAGAGTTTGTAAACCACCCATTCTTTTAGGCCTTTTCTGAAAAGAAAGAAGTCTCAGACACCCCTACCCACTCTTCTCAGTATCCATATAACAATAGCATCACCATAACAACATTTGTGGAGCATGAGTGCCTCTCTCCTAGGTATGGCTTTTGGCTAAAAAGGTAAGCCCAGCCCACTCACCTGCAGCCTCTCTCTCATCCTTCGCTCTGCAGGACAGAGCTGTGGGATTTTACACTCTTGGGTTCTCTTGCTTCATCTTATCCTAAAACTTCCTGTCTGTGCATTATGAATTTCCAGTGAATTTATAGATTATTGTCCCTCTGACTGAAGTCTGCATTCCAAACTTCTGTATTTAATTGCCAATTAGACAGGCATTTGGTTTTTTATTTGGGACCTCAGTCCATACATAATCAAAACATGAATCTTTGTCTCTACATCACCCTGGCAAATAGTCTGAACAACATCTATAGCTCAGTAAGCATGAGAAACATTCACCAAACTGATAAAAGCTAAAACCTATGACCATCGTTCATTTCTCTTTTCCTCCTCTCTTACATTCCATCTCCCATTCTACTGGATTTCTCGCTAAATATATCCTGAATTTTTCCACTTTGCTCCTTCGGTACTGTTACAGACCTAGACCAAACCACTATCATCTCTTGCTTGAATGATCACCAAACTCCCTAGCGCAGGGAGTCCAGTTAATGTCATGTTGTAATTCCAAATCATAACTAGTAGTTTGGTTGCCAGAAAAAAAAACAAAGTTATGTATTTACTGGTAAAATCATTCTATATAAAATAACACAATTAAACTCCAACTAAAGAAACCAATGTTCACATAAGGTAAGCATAATTGTAACAGACACTACCTTTTATTGTTTTACAGTGATTTTGTTATCCAGGTGAGAATTACCATGAGCTGCTACTCAATATGCCAGCACTCGAGCAACAACCATGACTGACCCCGTGGAATACTGCAAATAGCCTCCGAAATGGTCTCCGCGTTTCCACATTTCCTGGTAGTAAACTCTGTTGTCCACCAAGGTCTTACAGAAAATCTTCTAAGACAAAGATTGGAATATATGGCTCTGCTCTTAACAGCAAGCATGCCAGATAGGCTCCCATTTTCTCTGTGTTTCTTTAAATAATAACCCATGAACCTACCAAGCTTCAGGGCATCCAAGGCTTGTCTGTAGGAGTTTATCTCTGCCTCTTTTGATCTGAGGCGTGAGGCTGTGTCACTGTCTGAGCTAATGGATGTGAGCAGAGCAGATGGATGCGCAACCTCCAAGGAGCTCCTAAAGTGCAGAGTCACTTATTCTGGAGGCCACTCCCCTCTTACTCATGGGATGGAATATAGATATGATGGGGAAAACCAGTGGAGATCCTGCCTGTCTGGTTCTCAGCCAAAATAGTTTAGGACACATCGCAGTCACTCATAATGCTTTTTCAACAAATGGAAAATGGAGTACGGTGCAAGACAACCTATGCCACCTCTTAGCACACACAGTTGCTGGACATTTGCTATACTGTGGCAAGCAAAATAGCATTTCTACTGAGAAAACAGTCTGCAAAACATGAGTAAAGAGGCAATCTATCCAAATTTAACAACAAGGAAGATATAACTGAGATGCTAATAATTATAGAAGCTACAAAAGCAATAGCCAGGTACTTTATAAAATGGCCCATGCCTAAAAATGACACAAAAAGATAATTTGTTCCCAAGTTCAAGCATAAAGCTCAGTAAAGTCAAAGAGGTGCTGTCAGGTGAAAGTTCATGTTCATAATGAAACAAAATCAAAAAGGAAAGAAGGATCAAATCAACTTATTTTGGGAACATGGTACATTAATTAATAGGCTCAAAGTAGGCACATGTAACAAAGAAAAGATGAAGATTCTTACTCTATTACTCTGTTTAAAAGGGGGGAATATCTCACCTAACTGTGTGGCAGAGGGAAGATAGATTCAGAGCTGATCACAGTGTTAAAACAATGTCACCAGGGACCTACTGTTCTTTTTTAACATTTTATTTTGAACTAAATTTATAATTATGGAAAACTTATTCATTTAGACTTACAAAAAGCATTCCATATACTCTTCACCTGGCAAGGCTGAGGTCGTGAGTTCGATTCCCAGTACAAAAAATATATATATTTCTTTATTTTGGGGGGTATCAGGAATAGAACTCAGGACTTTGCACTTGCCAAGCAGGCACTGTGCCTGTTGAGCTATCTCTCCAGCCCTCAAAAAACAAAACAAAACAACAACAAAAAAAAAACCCATATACTCTTCACTCAGTTATTCCTTTTGTTACCATCCTATATATGCATAGTACAATGAGCAAAACCAAGAAGTTAACATTGATACAGTTCTGTCACTGAATCTGAGACCTTATCCAAGCTTCCCTAGCTTGTTACTAACGTGCCTTTTCTGCTCCAGGATCTCAGTAGGGCTTATTTGATTTACCTCCTTAGTCTCCGCACATCCCTAACAGTTCCTCAGTTTTTCCATGCCTTTCTTGGTGTTCACACCTTTGAAGATCACTTGTTATTCTATTGAACTTCTCACCATTTGGGTTTCTCTGTTGTTTGTCTCATGTGTGGAGTGAGGGTCTGTACTTTCGGCAATAATATCACAGGAAAGATGCTATTTCTTTCTTAAGGAGTTTTATCAAGGGATCATTAGTGTGCATGTGTCTCATTATTAATGATGTTAATCTTGATCACTTTGTTAAAGTAGTATATGCAGTGTTTTTCACTCTAAAGTTACATCTTTCTCTTTATAGGCGGTCAGTATTTTTTGTGGTTATTTTTCATTTTTATTTTCATTAATACATGCTTGTACTACACAGTGGTTAATTCATCATGAGGGGTTAGTACATGAACATAACATCTCTTCATTTCATACTATATGATCACAATTTTCCTAAAACCTCTACTGGCTAATATTAGTGAGATAGAGAATTTTTTAAATTGGGATTTAAAAAAATCTCCTTTTAGCAATGCTACATGGAAAATAATATTTGGAAGCTTACTGAAAAATATACATTAAAAAATTCATGGTTATACCAAATTATCCTTTTAAAATTGTAGCACTGTTTAAATGTTGTTTTTGATTCAAATGCTTTCTACTGACGGTCCTTATAATTTTGTAGGCCATGGCACCACTGAAGGATCTGGCGAGAGACACGAGCTCATTCTCACCCTAGAAGAATATCAGGAAGTTCACGATGACAATTTGGAGTACTCACACCACCAAAGCTCAGTATTTGATTCCAGAAGGGTCCACAATCAAAACACCCTTATCATAAGCCCAAGAACAGCTGTGGGTCAACTTGCTTTTCATAGTCCTTCTATACACCCTTCCTGATGCTTTTCCTTGGGAAGGAGGATGGAAGAGAGGGAGGGAGGGAAACTTACACCATCTCATCCCATTACTACTCTTGATCAAAATATCAAAAAATTAATCTACCAAAAAGGGCCAATTCTACTTCATAAGTTTTTGTCCTAGATTGGTTACTAAACTGATCTTAGGATATCATAGGAGCTATCTATTTTGCCCCACTCAGCTTTCTTTTCCCCTTCATCTCATCCAGCTAACGTCATACTTGCTCCTTGGTGAGCACATTGCTCTGCAATTACTTCGTGTTTCTTTCACATCTGTGAAAACAAAAACTTGTGCACCGAAACCACAGCTATAGCCCTGCAATTAAAAAGTAGAAGGAAGCTACTACCAAGCTTGACATCTGCTTCACAAACAAATTGTTATTAGTATCCTGAGGTTATTGTGACCAATAAAGGTCTTCAGGGTCTTTTCTCTTCTTTGAAAATGTTTCTCTTTTGAAGCAGTTGACGCCATCTCATAAAATCTGTGCAGCAAACAGGCACTATGTGTAGTCAGTGTCCTGAAATTTCCTGGGTTTTTTGCACCATGTTGGGACACTAACTGCAGGTCCAATGCACTTCACTTGGAAATTCAAAGCAAATTTCCTATGCTATTTGCTCTGCAGCTGGGAACTGGGACAGTGAGACAGAAAGACAATGGGCATCTTTCCATAGTTTTGGGAGAAGAATTATGGCTTTCTGGGAACAACTCGGCCCCAGTCACCTGAGAGCATTCTGGATGTTTGTTACCACTGTTTCTTTACCCTTAGGGTCCTTGTCCTGGTCTCAACCGTTCTTCCAGAAAATCTTGAAGCCAGCCTACTGCTTGAGTCTTTTACATAATATATTTTGGAAAAACTTCTCAACAAACCTACTCCAAATGAGTCCATCTGCTAAGCCCAAAATATGAGCTTTTCATAAAGTGCAGATGCAGTAACAGATTCACAGCATACAAGACAACATTCATACAATCCATTAAGCAACAGTCCAGCCTTTCCTTTTGTAAAGACAAAAACTAAATGAATCATCTCCTTGCCAATACTATGAATGCTACTAGTTTAAATTTTGATGTTGCCATATCAAGCGTTCTTTCTTTGTTATGTTCAAAATCACTCAGAGCACTCTGATAATAAGACTTGTCTTTATGACCTCCTTTGATTTCTTGCATTAACACTTAGGGGAAAAAAAAAAACTTTTGAATCCTAAGATCCCCATTAATCCATGGCACATTTTAACTCATTGAATTTTTATATAAGAAACACAAAAATAAAATCCTTACAAAGCAGTTTAGCACAACACTGTGCTCAGGAAGAAAATCTAATGTTGGATTTAGTGATTATAGGAGTTTGGACAGACACAGCCAGATAATATGCAGCCTGTTCTTCTACCCAGTAACTGTGCTATTAATTTAAATTATATGACATTTATGGGTATGTGAGTTGCTTGTACATTTAGCTATTTGCTTTCTGAGGTCATTTGTCAGTGATTCAAGAAAGTGATCGCTCTTGAGAATTAACAAGAAAAAAATCTGATCCCAATACTCTCACCATTTCAAAATCATGTAAATTTGTTCAATTTGCACTTTGCATTTTACCATTCAAATTATACAACTGTATTCATCGTGAGGGAAGGAAATTTTAAAAGTTGATAAGCTTTTGGATAATGGATAGAAATGCATGTGATCCGCAGGGCTGGGAGTGAAGCAGATGAAGTATTTGTCGTAACTGCATTAAAGACAAAATTCTGAGAAGGTTTGGCACATCACTTTCATCTTTACTTTTATCTTAAAAGTGACACCAGACAGCATACCACACGTCTGAGTTTAGAGTTAGGTTTTAGGAAATTCTGCACTCAAGGTAGAACAAAAGGAAAAGCTATTAAAATACCATGAATTGTTGGTTCTGTGGCCTAGTTTATTGGGATTGGACAGAGAATAAAAATGGTAAATTTCTTAGGAGAGCCACTACAATTCACTAGGAATTTTCTAAATTCTATACCTATATACTCCGTAAAAAGAAAGGTACTAGACGTTCTGAAAGAGTTCAAATTGTAATGTCATTTAATTAATGGAGCCAACATGTGATAAAAAGAATACTTAACAAGTTAGAAAAGTCTTCTAATTACTTAACATCTTAGCCATGAAAGCTGATCTTAGCTTCCTTGCATTCTTTTCTCCTAACCTATAAAGAAATTGTGTTGGAGTAGATGATTCTTAGGATCTTCTCCAATTTATAATTGCTTGAATTCTATCATTGTTTCCATGGCTTGAGGAAGAGATTTAAGGAAGGCTCTTCTGTTGCAATGCTGAGCTTTAAAGTGTAGCAAAGAGCCACCCACCATCTCTCCAAGCAGGCTTCACTGACATGTCATCACCATACTCTCCAGTCTGTCTCACACATGAGGTGTCTCACACGTGGGGCTCTCACCAGGTCTCCTGACCTGAGGGTTACCTCAGACAGTAACTGCCTCCCTGGAGACTCAGAAAAGCCAGCAACCTGACAGAAAATCAGCCACCTCTTACGTGTGTCAGTGCTTCTGAGCACCTACATAGACTTCAGAGAAATTGCTATCATCTCTCTAGAAGTGGCTGGCAAAATCCATTCTCCAGCTGACGTCTGACCAGGCAGACAACACAAAATATGAATTGAGCTTGCATAGAATAGATGGCATTTTACTGGATGCTATGGAGGGATTCCAAACAAAAATAAGATCTACTGGTTCCCTTCAAAGATCTCCATGTATAGTTAGAGTTGAGGAAAAGAGCATTTTTTCTTCCATTCTTAGTGTTCTCTCAGATATACAACAATGTATTCAGTTCTTCTAACTAATAGTATACTGGAACAGTATAGACATATTTTAACACTATAATCATTTAAACCCACACTGGTCCAATAATAAATAAATTAATAAACAAAACAACAGCCTGATGAAGTGTTTTAAGACTGACAAAAGACAGACATCACAAATCAACAAGGAAAATATGATTAACTGAGCCAAAAGAGGTAAAAAGCACTTGATACTGACTTGGAGGAATCAGCGTGAGACCCATGCAGATTTTAATCATAGGCTGAAATAACCCCAATATGGATAGTAAAATATTGTTGAATATAAGTTGGTTTCTGCATAAGTAAGGATGATGAAGCTTAAAAGCAGTCTAATTTTTTCAAAAAGAAATAAATTATCTACATAATCATGATGAATTTTATTTCAGTTATACTGATCACAACAGAAGCAAACAATAAACTAGAAGAAAATATTCTCATAAAATGTGACAGTTAAAATAGCAGATCTACATAAAGGCCTACAGTAATTGCAAAAAATACTAAAATCACTACAGTTAAATAGATGAGTAGCCATAAACAGATAGCATGCAGAAAATGCAAAGCTTTTATAACTGTCAAATTAGTAAGGTTTTTTTTCAGTAATAACCACTCAAAATCAGAGAAAATCCTCATATAATTGGACTTCTTAAAACTTAGCCCAAGAAATAAACTGACATGGGGGGAATATTTATGGACAGAGAATGGGAAAAAATTATAGCCAGTTGTCCCTCAGACAAAGGATTTATACCTAGAACATATAAAGAATTGAAAAAAATCAGGCCCCCAAAATTCAAAGATGCAATCCAAAATGGGCATCTCAGATGAATATACACTTCTCAGATAAAGAAATACAAATGGCAAATAAATGCATGAAAAAATGTTGGTCATCCAAGCATCACTGGTCATCGAAGAGATGCAAATGGAAACAACCCTAAGATTCATTCTCACTCCAGAAAGAATGACTAGCATCAAAAAATTAACCATCAACACATGCTGGAGGAGCTGTGGGGAGAAAGGAACCCTTCGCCACTGTTGGTGGGGCTGTAGACTGATGCAACTGCAGTGTAAATCTGTGTGGAGATTCCTCAATAAACTAGAATTAGAGGTCCAATTCGACCCAGGTATCCCTTCTGGGTATCTTTTCAGAAGGATTAAAAACATCATACCACAGTGGCATATATACACGCCCATGTTTATAACAGCACGATTTGTAATAGATAAATCGTGGAAACAATCCAAATGCCCATCAACTGAGGAATGGATAAAAAAGGTGATATTTTTATACAATGGCATACTACTCAGCCATAGAGAAGAATAAACTTGAGACTTTTGTAAGTAAATGAATCCAATTTGAGACCATACTCATAAGTGAAATAAATCAGACCCACATGTGTAAGCATCATATAGTCTCACTAGTCTCAGAAGCTGAGTAAGCAAATAGGACCCAAAATGTACAATAGATATTGTGAATTGGGAAGAAACTGTTTAAAAGAAAAGAGAAACTGTGATAGGGGGAAAGGGAAAAGAAGGAAGGGACAAGGAAAAAAAATACATACGTATTGTCTTGGTTACTTTTCTCTCGTTACTGAGACAAAATACCCGACAACCTGAATTAAGGAAAGAAAGGTTTAATTAGCTCACAGTTTGTGGAGGTTTCAGTCCATACTCAGCTGGCTCCAAGGTAGAGTGGCACATGGCACAGGGCAAACATTCGTGGTGGCAGAAGACAGCAAAAGCAGCAAGAGCAAAAGGGAGGAGTGGTGGCAAGCAGCCTCTTTCTCTCACTTACATATGCAGAACTACCCCGCACCAGGGCGGGTGTAGCACTAACACCCATAATCCCAGCATTAGACCATGCATGGACTATAAACTCTAGAAGCCCGCCCCCATGACTGCCAGAGGCTTTGGGGGGACATGCAGACACAAACCATAACATGTATAAACAAGATAGTTAGGATAGTTACACTGCTAGTTTCTCTTAGTTCATTGAAAGAAAGGTCTGTGCTATTATTTGGACAATATCTCATGCCTATATCTTGTACTCTGAGTAACTACTCTGAAGATTACAATACACAATGTATGAATTATTGTTATTCTCCTATTACCTTGTTTTGAAATTCTGGTTTTTTCCTTCTTTTTAAAATATAAAAGAATAAATTAATTATCATTTACTTTGTGCTCACTTTGGCAGCATATATAGTTATCATTTACTTCTGATCATTGTTTTTGGTGATGTAGGAAAACTCTGATGGATGATTTATCTAAAATTCTATAATAAGGATGTTATAGATAATGAAAGCAACTATGGGCTGTTTTATAAAGTATAGGATCATTCTAGAAAAAAAGATTAAAATCTTGACAGAATGTATGTTTGGTTTTCAGGTTTGTCAATACATTTTTATGCTTCTCTATTTTTTCTTATTTATGTTTTCAACAAGCATACAGTGTTTTGAAATAAAAATTTTCAAACTATTTTAAAGACTCAAAGCAACAGAAGTACTGGCAATAGATTTTGATGGATGAGTTAGAGTAAAAGTTTAATTTTTCTTAACTGCTGGTTAAATAAAATGAATTGCCCATGATTATACCAATTAATAACAAAGGTAACATTTGAACAGATTTCATTTCACGGTAAGTTAAAATTGTGGCCTTTGTAATTCAAACTAACTAAATGCTCTTTCTTAATGAGAAAAGTTTAAAGCAATACAGAGCCTGAGGCTCCAGCTCAAACTCTGGAGCCAACTCCCTAGGTTCAGACCCCAGCTTCACCACCCACCCCATCCCTCGGCCTCAGTTTCCTTACTCCTGAAGTGCAGAGAGTAGTTTTATCCACCACACTGAGTTGGTGTGAGAGTTGGGTGAGTCAATGCATTTAAAATTCTTAGCACCTGGAACACAGCTCTCAGCAAGTGTTGTCTACTCCTATGCTTGTTACCACTAACACTTCTTCACGACATTCGTTTGATTCTAGTAGATACCTAAAACACATTAATAAAGACGCATATGGAAAATGCCTGCTTTTGTTTTTGCAGGGATAGCTGAGGACTCCTAAAAGAAATTCTAAAAACTGCCCTCATCAACACATTGTATAAAAGCACAAGTATAGAAAGACTCCCCTATCATACATCTACCTACCCAAAATGCTAATGTATTTAAAATAAGGTGTATGTATTATCACAGAAAAATTGCATCCTCTTTGTTTGACAAATGTACTTCGTAATGACCTGGAAGGCTAACTTCAAAATTTGATTTGTCACAATCCTTAGAATCTCTGAAAGGCTGAGTGGGGAGAACCCCACCAACAACTACAACACAAACACACAAACACCGTCACACACAATCACACACACACGCACACACACACAGAGACACACACCCATAGCTTCCTGCCCCCCAGCTCACTCCTGCCCTCTTCACACCCCACTGCTATCTCAAGCTTAGGGTCTCCACCCCCTGTGCGTGGTCACCCAGCGTTCGACATTCAAATCCATCCACCTCTCGCTCTCACCTCCCCTTGTCACCAGCAGCATGGCTGTCACCAGAGTCCCTCACAGCCCTGGGCAGCAACCATCGGCATCGTGGGTAGAGAACTCCTGGCTGCTGGGTGCTCAGAAGGGTGATGGGGAGAGGCTCTGGAGTGGCACGTTTCCCCAGATCTCTTGGGCTTTCCTCCTGGAGAGCCATGACTGGGCAGCGGTCGGAGCAGAACCTTGCCCCGATCTTAGGATATGACTGACTCCAAGAAATATGAATATTCACAAATATTGATGGAACTCATGAATTAAAATGATGGGAAATACACTTGAATATAGGGGAAGTCGGCATCACAACACAATTGTGAATATTTGGGGAGTTAAAAGTAAATGTTTTGGTAAATTTTAATTTTTCTTGTTTGAAACCTACTTTTGAGGATTCGCTTGGGCCAGTCTGATGGCCACAGGAAGGATCCTTTATAGCACTGATTGATTCGTGATTACACAGTCACAAAGGGTTGGATGAATGTTTCCCGTCCTCGTTGAGACCATAAACTCAGTGTGAGCAGGGACCCAAGGCTTTCCTGCTCATCACTGCACTGACAGCACCCAGCACACATATAGAAGGAATTCTGCAAATATTTGATGAATGGTCACACAACAAACACACTAGCAGAAAAGTCGCAATAGAAAAAATAAATTGGTCACCAGGGGTCTGATACTACCTAGGAAGGAGCCACAGTTTGGATCAATGGTTCAGTGGAGCAGAGTTTTCCCAGGCCTATTGTGAGCATGTGCATGCATGTATGCGTGTATGTGTGTGTGTGTGTGCACACGTGCGTGTGTTTGGTGGGGGATGACAGTTGTATGAAGTGCACCAGCAGCTCTCTGAGGACTTCCCAGGTCTTTTAACATAGACCATACAACAGAGCACTAGGGCTGGCCTACACTGGCTGGCAGCAAGCACAGTTGTGTGTATCTCTTGCATGTACAACGTCAGGTTAGTAGTTTGAAATCCACCCCCGGGGGAGAAATTAGCAAATGTTAATGCTATTTTTAATTCACATATATTATGTCTGTATCTTCTACTGTATCACAAAACTCATTTGTCAACACCAATATATCACATTTTATCGTGCGCTGTCTCAGTATAACAACACCAAAGTACTCCAAAAATATGATTACTAAAGATAGGTTTAAAAATATTTGGCTGCTATTTTTGTCCTGAGCATCTATTTCACTGAGACCATACTATGTTCTCAAGTCACAGAACAGTTCCTGTGTGTGAAATCCACCTATTGGAAATATAACTCCTTTTTTTTTGTATCATATTCTTTTGAAATTGAGACTTTTCATTTGTTTAATTTTGTATTTTACCTTTGTCTAAAACCACCAATTTTCCAAAGTGAATAGTATGTTAAAATAAGGTATAGTCAAAGAATTCTAAGTTCTGTCAATAGCCCTCTACATGCCTCTCTCTTTTTTAACAAACAGTGTCCCAAAGGACCCTCTAGGGTACTTATGATCCAATTTTTTCTATTTAATGGCTGATTTTCCATTTTTAAATGTGAGCAATATAGTTTTCTTTCTTGTCAAAATAGTGGCATACTGAACACACTTCTCTCCACCTTTCTTTTTACATTAAACAATCAATATGTCCTACACAGCATTCCATCAGACTTTGAGGTTTTTTGTATCCCTTCTTAAGAGCAGCATAATCTCCAGTGCGGTGATGAAATAACAGTTAATTCCGGCATGGGTCACTTCAATTATTTCCAGTCCTTTGCTCTTACAGTTAGAAATTAATAGCCTTACATGTACAAATTTTTCATATTTTTCTAAGACATTATAGAAATAGATTCCTACAAGTGGGATTTTTGGAGAGTCTAGAAGTACATAAATAAGTAATGCTGCTAAATATTTCCAAACCCTCTCCCAACGATAATTGAACTATTTTGCCTCAGCATCGCCTTGCCAACAGAACTGCGTGGAGCTCAGGCGTGTGACAATCAGGCAGGAGAGAAACTATTTCATTGCTGTTCTGATTTCCTATTCCTCCTATTATGTGAGGCTTTACTCACCATTTACCAACACTTGTGTGTCTTGTAGTGGTTTTATTTTATTTCATTTACTATATTTTCCTCTATCATCAGATACTCTTTACAGAATAGAAAAACATCTTTGTCTCTAACACAAATCACAAATTTTTCTGCAGTTGGTTGTTTGTATGCTCACTTAAGGTATAATTTCCCATGCAAAAATTTAAATGCAATCAAAATGTTCAACTTTTTCTTTATTGATTTTGGATTTTTTTATCACAGTTAATTTTCCCATTTGCAGACTATAGTGGAACTCACCCACATTTTCTTTCATGACTTGTATCATCTTGTGTTTTTTTACATCTAATTTGTGATCCTTTTGGATTTTAGCTTTGTGTAAAATACAAGTAAAGAATGGAACTAGTGTTATGCTTTTCTACATGGCTATCCCCAAAGCTACTTATTAAAAGTTCTACCTTTTACTCCATTGATTAAGATGTGGCTATCCTTAATGGTATACTAACTATGCACACACAACTGGCTCTGCATTCCATTCATCTTCTTACCAATACCTGAGTACCTTAATCACAAGCTTTTATAGTATATTTAACTTGAATGTAAGTGGTTGCGCCTCTATTTACACATAAACACACGTGCTCACTTAAGTTATTTTCACATCTATTCTTACTTGTTTTTCTTCTAAATAAACTTTATTACCTTTATTATCTTCTAAATAAACTAGTTACAGGAAAAAAATCTGACTCTTTGCTCCCCCTTTGCGTTAGAGTAAATTTAATGAGGAACTTAGGTCTATTTAACATCTTTATAATATTGAGTCTCTCTTTCAAGAATGGAATATGTGTTTCTATTTCATCAACTCTTTTTGTGTCTCTTGGGAGCTTTGTACAGTTTCCCTCACCTAAGTTTTGAACATTTCTCATAAAACTTATGTAAGTAAGTTTAATTTCTGTTTTGATAAAATGAAATTTCCATTGCAGAGTCTGACTTCTGGAGATAGATAGATAGATAGATAGATAGATAGATAGATAGACAGACAGATAGATGATAGATAGATGATGGATAGATAGAAGATAGATGATAGGTAGATCGATAGATGATAGATCGATAGATGCCTACTGATTTTTGTATGTTAATCTAGTAACCTAATATACTACATTCTCCTCTCTGTGCAGTAGCTTTTTATTGTTTCTTGTTGGATTTACATATACACAATCATAATTTCCACACAGACATGGTTTTACTTTTCCTTTCCAATCCTTATGCCTCCAAGTTTTTCCTCTCGAGTTATTTGCATTGACTAGTACCTTTAACATTATGTTAAGCAGCATTGGAGAAACTGGATAATCAGTTTGCTAACTTCAGAGAAAAAGATTCCTTCACTTAATGAAATGCTTGATTTCTAGATACTGATTTTGAAAATAAAGAGATCATGTTACATATCCATCAATTACTCTTTTATTGTTTATAATACAAGTGAATGCTACAGCAAACCTCTGTGTATTTGAAGATGATCATATGAGTTTTCTGTATACTCTTTCTAATATATTGCATAATTTTAATGACATTTCCAGTGAAGAACCAGCCACTACAACTGCATTCTTAGACTTAATCTTAGCACATGGACATAATGCATTATTTCTTAAATGTGTTATTCATTTCTGCTGATAGTTTAAAGCCCTTATATTGACATTCAAAGAGAGACTGTACTTTTCTTGGTGTAATCATGGTCAGCTTTTAGGATCACTGTTATAGCAGAGGCAGAAAATAAAACTGAAAGATTCCTTTCTTTTCTGTAGGTATGGTATACCTTACATGCATGGGGTTATCAAATCATTAAAGATTTGATGTGGAGAAAAACAAAAACAAAAACAAACAAAAAAAAGGATTTGATGGAATTTCCTTATAAAATCAACTAAAGCTGTTGTTTTTCTGTGGAAGAGCTTAAATATGTTTTAATTTTTATGGATACAATTTGGGTTACACATTTATCAGTCATTTGCAGTAAGTTAAAATTTTTAATTAGCTATTTTTATTAAGGTTTTCAAATCCATCTGCACAGAATTGTGCAAAGTGGAACATTTAAATACCTTAGTTTGATGAGTTTTTCTTTCCTTTTGATTTTTAATTATGTGCGTTTGCTCCCATCTTTTTTCTCTTTTTGATTACATTATTTCTATTAAAGAAAGAGTTTCAGCCAGGCATTGTGGTGCATGCCTGTAATCCCAGCACTCTGGAGGCTGAGGCAGGAGGGTCTTTGGAGTTTGAGGCCAGACTGGGCTACAATGTGAACTCAAGGCCAGCCAGAACTGTGTAATGAGACCCTGTCTCAAAAAGACCAAAAAAAAAAAAAAAAAAAAAAAAAAGTAATCCTAGAACTATTTGTTATAACGTTGATTTGTTTTATCTATATTCTTTTTTATGATTTCCTTCCATTTATTTATAGCTCCTTTCCTGGATTTTTGAGCTGGGTATTTAGGTCATTAGCTTTTATTTTTACTTTTTATTGATAGTTACTTAATGCTATAAACTTTTCTTGGCTAACTTGTGTAGCTGTATCCGCGTGAGTCTGTCTTCCTGTTTTCATTATTCTTATCTTTTGATAATTCTGCACTGTTGACCCCTTCCTTTGGACCAAAGGTTTCTTAGTAGCATCTTGCTTGTTACCAAGATGGAATTTTATTTATTCCCCTCCTCAGCCTTCCTGTACTGACTTCAAATGGACTGTGGTTTTAGCAAGTACCTACTGGAAGTACTCGAGATTGCTCACACAGGCTCCTGGAGAAAGGAGAGCAAAACAAGAGATCACACAACCCGCTCTAATGTGAAAAGCCAGCAGACAAGTGAATGGGCAGCTTCTTCAACTTTTGACATCTTTATTTCCAAATGCATGCATTGGCATAGCCTCATCTCTATTTCCTTGGGCATTCCACTGGCTTTGCAGACCACAACATTGGCCCCTTTGGTTTCCTAGGTATTTCAGTACTATCAAAAAAATAGACCTTTTGCAAATAGGAAGGGGACCAAGAGATGGAGGGAGAAGGGAGGAATAAATGAATGAAGATGTGTTACGTACATGAACCCACTCTACATGATGAATTAACCATTATGTACTGCAAACATGTACTAGTAAAACTAAAATAGATTATTTTAAATGAAAATAAAAGGCCAGAATAAAAGGGGGAAAATGGCATATGTCATGCCGTGCAAGAATATTAGAATGTGTTCAATCTCTAACAGCCACAAAAAAGACCTCCTACTGAGGCAAGAAAGGAGAGACCTTACTGTTTAGAGGGGGCTGGACAGATTTGCATGCATGGAGTGCTATAATTTTTTTCTGTTTTAGTATCCTTGCAGCAAAGGAACGTAACTTCCACTGGTTTGTGGGAGGCTTTCTGCAAGTCTTTCATAAGCAGTTCCAAGCAGTTCTTTTCAACTGAAAGATGAAAGCTCACACTGTCTCTAAAGGCACATACTAAATCCAGTGTCCTTCAGGCCTTGGTGCTAAAGCCCAGACCTCTGTGGGTGCCTCATTTTCCTCCTGCTAATGTGGCTTTGTGTCTCTGTCTCTCCTCTCTCCTCTCTCTGCTTTTCCCTGGGTTTACACCTCAGGGTACTCCTACTTCCTACAACAGGAGATGAAATGCAGTGACACCCCAGGCTTGCTGGGAACTGGAGCTCAGGGGAGTGAGGGGACACTCTTCAGCCTGCAGAGAACAAAGCCACAAAGACACACAGTCCACCCCACCCCCACGTGCTTCCCACACATTCCCCACACGGACCCCCACCTTGCCTAGTGGACGCTGCTGAGCCTGCCTGGCTGGGGCTCAGGGCAGTGGGTGGCTGGGCAAAGCTGGCCTTGGGCAGGACACCAAGACCGCAGAGGCCACACTCAGGGGTTGTAAAGGAGAGAAAGTGGCTGCACTGTCGTCTGACCAAGGGATCAGATCAAAGAGCCCGAGGGGACGAGTTTATTGGGCGTGAAGTGCCCTTCAGAGACAGGCCAGTGCTGCACAGCTGGCGCCAAGGGCATAGAGAGGCCTGGCTGAGGACCCACGGGGACACACCCCCAGGCTAAGCTGGAGGGAGTATTATTTCGTATTATTTTGTTTCAGGGCGTATTCGCAGTACATAATGATCACACTCATCACCCGGGACTTGGGGCACGCACACAGCACATCCTTCTCCTCCCCTGTCCCTCCCTTCCTCACCTTCCTCTCATCTCTTTATCCCCTTCCCATTTGAGAAACATCTATCTCCCTATTTCCTATTGTCTTTTATTTCGCTCCTTATTTACAATTTGAGTTTCTCATATATGAGAAACAATGTGATATTTAAGCCTATGTGTTTCATTTATCTCACTTAACATTATGGTCTCATTATGGTGCATCCATTTTCCTACAGATGATTCAAGTTTGTCTTTCTTTATGGCAGAGGAGTGCTCCATTTTGTGTAAATACCAATTTCCTTTATCCACGCATCTGTGATGTACATACAGGCTGCTTCCAAGGTTTAGCTCTTAAGAGTTGTGCTGCTAGAAACATGGGTGTGCATGGATCCCTGTAATACACACTCTTTCAACAAGATAGCTAGAAGGGGAATAGCTGCATTGAATGGAATTTCTACTTCTAGTTTTCGAGGAATCTCTGCACTGATTTCCATCATGGTTGTACTAGTTTACATTCCCACCAGCAATATAGAAGGGTTCCTTTTTCCCCAGACCCTTGCCAGCATTTGTTATTATTTGACTTCTTGCCGATAGAGGCAGCTGCAGAGACTGCCTAAAGGAGGAGCTAAGGTAACCCTGGGGAACACAGTCCACCACGCATTGCTAGGGCCACCTTGGAGAAAATATTACCAGCACTCCGTAGCCAAGGCCAGAATCACAGCCATCCACAGACAGACAAGGAAGACTCAAGGTGGAAAGTCTTGGGACCTGGGACTTCTTTCCTGTTAGATGAGAAGCACTCCTGGCTTAGATCCAGCTGGGGGACTTTCTTTCTAGTGAGCTCTAACTGAATTAACTCTACCTAAGGACAGCTGTCCAGCTTTACCTCCTTTTGGCTTTGTCCTTGTTATCTGAGAGAACACAATGCAAAAGAGATGAGCAGTATCAGCCTGTGAAGAAGATGATGGGAAGGAACTTTGCTGTTTCTTTCTACAAAGTGGAAACTGTGTAGTGGAAATAAATAGGGTCAGAGAAGGAAAGCAAGGAATTCATTCCAAAGAAGAGACCTTGAAGCATGGAGTCAGAAAGAAGAAGCAATATCCAGGTGAGAGGGTAACAAGACTGGCATCAGTCAACTAGTGGTGATGCTACCCTCTGACCTAGATATTGTTTACATCAAAAATAAAGCATGTTTAGGATAAGATGTTTCCATATATAAGATGTATACTACATACAAATACATACATAGTGGATATATAAGCATATCTATTTCATGTATGTCACTTAACCTCATAAAACTTCCTTATATTTATTTTGGACTTGGAATTACAAAAACCTAACACATTAAGTAAAAGCATGCTAATTGGATCACTCTTATTTTCTGTAGTTCTAGAGTCATTGCCTAAATGATATACAGGAAATATAAACAACCATGCTGCTCTAAAATGTGAGAGAGAATGAAGGCAAACTATCTAATTGCCTCTGGTATTAAAACCAAGATGGATCAGGTTGCCATTTTTCCTAGTGTCCTCAAATGTCATCAAATTGCACTTCAACCTAGATTCTGCACCATCTGTAAGGTCAGGATAACTAGCCCTAATTCATTTTCTATCTGTCAGTGTATGTGGGGTGTTTTTTAGGAAATACTTCATACTTACGAAGTATGCAAAATAATACAAATACAAATACTACTGTCAGTGTCAGACACTGTTTCCAATCCCTTAGAAGCATCAAACTCCTCATAACAGCACTGAGTGCTACCAGTCTTGTTTTCTTTGCTTCAATCCTTTCTCTTAACTTAGATTGTTTTTTTTTTCTAAATATAATTGTACAAGTTCTTTCAGGCAGATTCTGAGTATGATATATATTTTTGGGCTGAGTAATTTAACATATTCTATTACCATTCATCCATTCACAGACAATTCTGAATACTTACTAGATATCAGGCAATTTTCCAGAAAGACAAATAAGAAACAAAGGTAGAAGACTTCCTACTTTCATCCTGTTTGTATTGTGTATATAAATATGCTTGAAGGAAGAGGCCGGGGTAGGGGAAAAGCAGATCCACCACTGACCTCTTTTAAGGTTCTTTTAATTTTTGTTAATCTTGTCTCTGAGTAATGGCTTTATTAAATATGGAGTGCAAGTTAACAGTATTTTATCTCAGCAGTTTCTAAAGATATTCAATTCACTGTGTGTTGACTTCTATGGTTATTATTGCTATATCTGTGCCTTCTCTACCATTAATTTTTAGGTAATCTACATTTACCCTTTCATTGCTTGTAAGTTTTCCTTTTTCTTCACTGCACTTCATTTCATTAACATAAAAACTGTTAGCTCACTTTTCCCTTTTCTCACACTCCTTAGTTCTTAACATGTATTTTGCTTTTCTTGCTAGTAATAGTTAAATAATAGATCTAGGAATATAATAAGCGGATAATATTTGGCATTTTTATTAATTTTTGTCATTTGAAATTTTTCTTTTTTGGTCATTCCAACCACTATATAAATATGATACTATACCAAATTTCATAAGAACAGGAAATGATTTTTTTAGTTCATTTGTGTCACCTTTCCAGTGAAAGTTCTCAGTGAATGACTTGGGATTTGCCCTTACTTCTTGAATGACTTAGTTTTTTCAGATTCAAATACAGGTGATACTAAAAGAGTTCCACCACATGCTTTTCCTCCCCTTCCTCTCATTGCCAAACAAGGAACGGAAATCAGTGACAAAAAAAAAAGCAAAATCCTCCAGCTCATAGGATCACTACAGTTCAATGCAATTTTCAATTATCTTATGTATGATCAAGTAGATCAAGGGCATCTAAAAGACCAGGTGGTAAGACCAAGTTTTACAGAAACATATTTTCATTCCAAAAAATTGTATAATTTATTTCAGCTCTCCTCCAGCAAAGTGAGTTCTCCAAACGAAAATATCAAATGGAAACTTGTCCACATCCAATGAATGCCCAAAATAATGTCAATTTTTCTGTGGTGTGGGATTAAAACTTACTGAGCACTACTGAATTATGACTTTGTGGATGTAGGACTTGGAAACTCGATCACCATCAGAGTGAAGAATCATAGAAATACTCCATCTGGACCAATTCTAGGGGGGCTTGATGATATATGAGATACAATACTTAAAATAAGATGATATATACTATGTTATTTTATTGTGACTTTTTGAGAAATTTCCTAAATATTGGTGTGATTTTTCCTCCAGTTTTTGATAAATGCAATAAAAATGGCAAATGAAGGTTAAAATTTTTCCCTATTTTAAAGTATTTTTCAGATAAAATCTTAATCAGGATTATGTTGATCATAAGTAATACATTTTTATTAGGCATGGTGATGTCCAATCTTATATTTTTCCTTTTTCCTAGTTCTTCTTGATTACAAAGATAAAAGTGCTTCAACTGCTTTATTTTTAAATGGAAGTAAAAGGAAATTAATAATCTTATGACACTATTTTGGAAAAATTACCTAATATAGAAAAAAGGTAAAATAAACTTTGGGAGCAACATCACATTCTGGTATCAAGATTGAGGAAAATGTGCTGAATTTTCTAAAAACATTCTGACATAGACAAGATGAGCCGGTAAGAGATAACTTGTTTTTTAGTAACATCTCCCAGCAGAGAGCACCCAGAAGTTGTAACAAGACAACCCTCTGCCTTCAATGGAAAGAATCTTCAGAGATCAAATTTAGTCATCTAACTTGTGGTCCTTAGATGCTTTGGAAATTGTGAAATGTTCAGTAGAAATAAACCTAGGCTATGGAAATCAAGACTTTTTTAAACAAAATCAGTATTATATCTTACATACATTTTTTACAATATCGGATGCATAAAGTTGCAATTATGCCTGATAAAATATAAACGAAACATTCTGAGTTTACAGGTATTACTGTCACATATTTTTCTCAATTAATTGACATAAAAAGTATACTTTCCTAATGCAGGAGAATTTTTGGAACCTTGAAAGAGGGCAGGGGTGGATCTAATTTTCCCTTACCTTGGCCTCTTCCTTCAAGCATATTTATATCCACAATATAAACTGGATGAAAGTAGGAAGTCTTCTATCTTTGTTTCTTATTTGTCTTTCTGGAAAATTGCCTGATATCTAGTAAGTATTCAGAATTGTCTGTGAATGGATGAATGGTGATGGAATATTTTAAATTACTCAGCATGAGATGTTAAAGAGCTTTAAATAATCAACAAAAGAACCAAGTTACGCAAAGCTGTTAACAAGACAGCCCCGCTGTCCTCCTTTTTGGCAATGAGCTAGGCCTAAGCGTAGTAAATTTTTGTGTGCATGTTTGGAGCATAACTATTCAGACTCATCACAATTTATTGCTTTTTTTCATGCTGAGATAAAGACTTATTGTGAAACATATTTGCTTTTTGGTGCTTTGGAGCCTGCCTGCTCCTGGGTGCCAATGGCACTCTGGCAGGAGCCCGAAGGTCTCCCTGGAGCAGCTGGTGTCAGCATCACATAAAATATGCTCTTGAAATGGATCATTCTGCTGCTTGGGGAACATGCAAGAGAGGCTTAGCTGAAATAAAGAAAGAACAAAGCTATGACATCCAAAAATAAAATCAAAGGGGATCAAGTTAGGGTTATTTATATATACAGATACTGGACTCGGGATTCTGAGCACTTCACAGCTGTTCAAAATTTGAGAAGAAGAAATCAAATACCTGTATCGCTAATATTTCCTTGGCTGGTGGGTACTTGGCCCAGGTATATCTGTCTTCCATCTACTGATAGCAGCCCCTGCTATGGTGATGGTGTCTCAGGTCTCCTCTCAGGTTTAGTCACAGTGGAGGAGAAAGTTGAAAGCAGCCACCCAATGTCCCTACTCTGTGACCTTGGGCAGGCCATTTCACATCTTTAATCTCTAGTTTGCTGCTCACACAATGGGAAAAATACTTGTTTTCACCTTCTGGAATTGTTCTGAGAATTCAATAAAATAACCTATGTGGTTAGCTTCTGGTTTATAAAGTTCCTATAAGCACTAACAGTTATACCATTACTATAAGGATATAAAATGGGAGCCATGGTTACTACCTGTGAAAGCTTCTCCTAATTCCTGTTAGACCTGAATGCAGAGACTACTTACTCTTCTGGAAATAGACACCTCCATTTCCTCTCCAAATAGTCACATCCTACCATGTCTCAAAGTGGACTTGATATTGCCTCCAAATTTCCAAGTCCTTCTTCACTGACAGACCCAGGATCTGATGATCCCAAAATGAAAACTGATCACTCATGACATCCCTAAGGAACTGGGAACCCTGGGTTCACACTGGTCCAGGCAGGCTGAGCCATTTCATACAGGACAGCATTACTTAGCTCTGTGGCCCAGGCTCCTTCTTCATCTAAAGCTCCTCCCAAACTCAACCTAAATTGATCCTATACAATTATCATTGCCCAATCCCCATATTGTGATGCCCTTTGTGCCTTTCATCCCTTACCGTCTATTCCTCTGGTGTCCGCTATTTCACCCTCCCATTCCTATCTGCTTCCCTTCCTCTTCACCTTGTTCTGATTTCTTTCCTATCATCACTTTTTAACATGCCACAAAAAGTATCAGTAAGATATTACCTACCTAAAACCATTGAGTAGCAACTTGAAACTTGACACCCACAGATGGACTGCAGAAGGTATAAGAGATAGGAAAGTGCCCTAAAAATGCATGCAAAACATAATCCACAAGGTTGTATGGGTTAAGAGGGGAGAGAAGTATATGGATATTTGTTTTCCCAAGGAGAAATTGCACTATTTTCATCTGATTCCAGAAACTCTAATGTTAAAAAGGAAAGAACATCTGCTACATTACTCTGAAGACTATATGGTGTTTTAATGTGTATTAATCATTATATGTCAAAAATGAAAACCTTAAGATGATGAACTTCCATAAACATTTATATTAATGTTAAGGAAATAAATGAGCCTAAGCCTTGGCCCCTGTGTTAGCCAGATTTCTGTAACTGTGACAAAATACCTAAGACCATCAACATCAAGAAGAAAAGATTGGTTTTGTCTCATGGTTTCAGTCCATGGTCACATGGCACCATTGTTTCTGGCCCCTCGCAGGCAGGATTTGATGCTGGGGAGGGTGTGACAGAGAAAAGATGCTCATTTCCTGTCAGTGAGGAAACACAGCCAGTGAGGAAGAGGATGGGAACAAAACATTTCCTTTGAGGACATGCCCCCAGTGACCTATTCCTGAAACTAGGCCCTACCACATAAAGTTTCCCCACATCCCAATAATATCATCAAATTATGAAGCAATGCAGGGATAGATCCACTGATCAAGTCAAAGCCCTCATGATCAAACCACCTTTCAAAAGTGTCACCTCTGAACATCGTTGCACTAGGGACTAGCACTTCATTATAGCAGCCTTTGGGGCACATTTAATATCCAAATCACAATGGCCTTCCAGAAGCCCACAGCCTACCTAGAAAGAACAAATTAACTTTAAAAACAAGAAAGGAGTATTTTAGTACATTTAATTTTTAATTTTGTTTTAGGTATCATTCTTGACATAATATGTTAATAAATATCTGTGCATAATAAGAACAAAGCTGGAAGAGACCAGAGATTGGGGTGAGCAAATTTTAAAATACCCAGGCACAATATAATAAAGGAATAGGAAATAAGGAACATAAATAAATCTCAAGAACAAGGCATTTGGGGAGAAAAATATTAGAATTAGATTAGAAAAATTATATTTATTTGAAATTATCAGTAAAAATCCTCTGCCCATGCTCTAGCAGAAAACTTGAAAAAATTATTTTCCTGGATCTATGCAGATCATTCTTCACATAAAGCAGGCAGGACCTACATATTTATGTATGAATTTATTCAGATAAATTATGTTAACTGTGTTAAAAATAAGATACAGTGGCAATGGAGGATAACCCTAATAGAAAGTTGCCAAATTATTTATTAAAATTTTATATAACCTTATGAAAAAAATGTGTGTGAAAAATACAAAGTAATAGCAAGTTAGATATAGATAGATATAAGGATCATGGGATATCTCAAAGTTTCCCTAATATTGCTACATAACTTTGATAATTAAAAAATACATTATTTTAAGCAAATCCATTAGAAAATTAATGGATTTATTAAATGTAAAAATTAAATTTAATACATTGGATAGCTTTTGCTGGCCTAAATGAATGGGATTTCCATTTTGCTTATGTAACTGAGAATTTAAATCAGGGCTTGCTTTTTGCATGTCACAATATCTTTGGGTTGGCTGAGCACACACTATATCATTTGAACAATGGATGGGGAATTTCTGAATAATGGCATTACACTTATAATCACTACAGTACCCAAAACTTCCATGCTTATGGAATAAGGAAAGGAACCAAGTAGAAATAATTGTTTTTCTCACCAAGGCCCATAGAGGGCATTGTGAAAATGGAGTATGCTTTGAATAGTTTCCGGATATGTTATGACAACCAGTGAGGCGAACAGAATGATCAAGCCAAATAATACTAAGAACAGTACCTCTGGGCTGGAGTGTGGATACTTGTTAGCTGTTCTTGGCAAGTCTTCATGGCCATGACTTTAGGGTACCCACTGGAGAGGAATGTGCAATGTTCAAAAATGTTCCCTTCATAATCTATGCCCAGAATGCAGCTATTTTTAAAAAGAGGAACTTATCCAGCCTAGCTCTAAATTCAATGAGACACTCAGATTCCCAGGTTGGAAGGATGAAAGGGTAAATACAGAACATAAGGTCAAATGGAATTGTGCCTTCTCTGAACTCAGCACAAGCAAACTAATCAATAAATAAAAGAACACAGCAAGCTCAATGACATTAACCTGGACAACAAAAAAGTCCTAAAACATGCACCAGCATTACCTAAACTTAAAATACTGGCAAATGACTGTATCTGGGGACATTTTATCTTAACTTGGCAGTGGCAGAGTGTCACAGGAATGGATGCTTGGGGTCAGAAATACAGATTTCCATATAAAGTAATGGACTATCTCAGAGGCAAGTAAACGGAGGGGGTAGAGGACCAGCACTGAGCCGCATCTCATCTGAGAGTCTGTCCAGCTTGAGGTCCCTGGTTTCAGAGTTCAAGGGCAGCGTTCCATCCTTGAGCGGCATCCCAGTGTTTGGTGGGCAGACAATGTGCATTCCTCTGGGACAATCAGCTGGAAGAGTCTCACAAAAGCCTGGAATGCCAGATACTTCTTTGATTCCCTTTGCCAAAGTGGCTGCAGAGAATGGTGACACATTGTGATTAGGAGTAGGGCTTGGAAAAAATCTTTATTTTTAAAAATGGAAGAATGGAAACCAGAAGGGAAAAATTCCATTGGATCTTCTATGTCAGACTATAAGGATATCATGGAAATTTTTTTCCAACTGAGTTAACAGAACTGAATTAGAATGCATACACTTATTAATTATTTATGTCAGTAGATACACACACATATACACATATCCTATCAATAAAATCTTTTGTTAAAACTTTACCCTCTTCTGTTAGCTAGTAATCCAGTGCTTGAAATAGGGTGAGCACTGAGAAAGTGATAAATAGATTAAAGAATGAATTTTTGGATTCTATCTTCTTTAAAAAAGTCTTTGTAGGAATTTAAACTTCTGATTTCCACCTTCATTCTTTTATTTTTTTTTCTTCCTCCAAAATTTCCTAGGAAAATCACCAGTAAATACATAAATAAAATCATTAAAATCAAAAGTTTTGAGATAAAAAAAAAAAAGGAAGCAAAGCAAAGCAAAACCAACATTCCACAAAGAAGAATTTGATCTACACTTTGACTTCTGTAGCCCTGGTTACTACTACTGGATGTAAAATATCACTGCATCACTTTCAATTATTTAACTCAATTTATAGTCAAAACTAGAGTTCTGTTTTAGTATTTTTTTCCAAGAAAACTTACTATTGAATTTTCCAGTTAAGATTCCATTCAACAACCATTTAAGTCCATTGTTACTTGTTATCTACAAAGAATTTTTCGTACCATATGATCTCTAATGTTTTTTTCTACTATATATGTAGCTTCTTTCTCCTTTCTTATCAACACTGTACTCCTCTTCGGGCAGCTATCCCACCCAGCCTGGGAACAGATAAATCTTGATCCTGTCATTCTTCCCCTCAAGATTTCTTTTCCCAGGTTTTTTTTTTTCTCTTAAAACCTCATACAGTTAAGAAGAATCCAGGTAACCAAAACTTGATTCATGAAAGTCCATCATCCACCATGTAGAATTTAAAGCAGAGGGACCCAGGACTGAATAAACAGTGTTCTTCCCCATTATTCCAACCCTTCACTCACCACCTATAAAATCAGTGTCTCTTCTCTGTTTTACTCAACATCATTTCCTCCTGCAGACAATTAGGACAGGCACACTCCTCAGGTGGAAGCACACTGTCACCATTGGGCCATGTGCAATTTCTCTTTTGTCCATTTATTCACCCAGGCATTCCACTCTGCTCTATTACCATAAAACATTCTCCTTTCCCTTCTCCCCATGATGCACCATTCTAATGTGTATAATGTGTGCCTTTCTGATTAGGTGGATATTTACACAGTATCTTGCACATGTGTTTTTAATTTTCATAAGTAGATTCACTGTATACATATAGAATATGCATTTATAAACTTCATCTTTACCCAGAACTATTTTAAGACCCACCCAGGTAGCTATATAACCATTTTAGCTGATGCTTCTAGCTGTTCTATAATATTTATAATCAGCACTTCCCGGTGTTATCTATCCACTCTCCCAGACATAAACACCGTCAACTTCCTGCCTCCGTAAGAGTATTGAAATTAACTTCCTTAGGGGCATGGGTTCCTCAGGATAGATACTAGCCCAAAGAGTACGCACATAGAAGGCGTGATCAACATATATGGTGAATGCTTAAATTTTTAAACTTTATTACAGGAAAAGACAAGATTAAGATGGATTAAGAACATGTACCAACTCCTCATGATGAATGTAATCATGTGCTGCAAACATGTACTAATAAAACCTTTTTTAAGATTAAATAAAAAATGATTCTTGAAAAAAAGACACATTGTGAATAATCCACCTCAAAATATTCCTCTTCACATTAAACATACTTAGCCCATCACACTTGTTACTTTCTAAAACAAATCCAGAAGTCCCCTTTTGTGGGTGACTCTACAAGGCATGATCAAAAATATGGTGAATGTTCAATGCTATCCAATGGCAGGCTCATAAAAACACAACAGTGAGTGTGTCCTCATCTATCTTATCCACTGGGTCTGTGCTACTTTTGGCTCTTCCCCAAAGTCAAATGACTGTGAGAGGTAAATAGCTCAAATCAATTCAAGACATCAAGGCAATGAAAGACATTCACGAAAAAGGACTTCGAGAGCTGCTTCAAAAGGTCACAAAAGCAATTGGGTAAGTTCAATACAAGGAAGACTATTAGAGAAAGATTAATAGAAGTATGTATTTTACTGTAAAAATTTTTAAAAATTTAAACACGGCCCTTATATTTAGTTTACACCTGGTATATAAGAGGAAGCCAACAAAAGAAACAAATATGAACTATAGATGAGACGGGAGAACAAGAACAACTGGTATCCTCCCAAAATAGTAGTTTTTAATGTAAATACTGTGCTGCTGATTGATCAAATAAGATAGGAACTGAAAACAGTTTTTAATTTAAAAAGTGAAGGTCACTTGTGGTGTAACATCTCATTTACTATAGCTACACTGGAACACCGGCAGGGTTTGTGAGAGAATGAAAGAACGTTTGGAGACAACAGCCTTCTTTCTAATACTCTGTGCCAGGAAGGGGGGGACAAGGAATTGGGCAAAGAGTGGGGGACAGCAGCTGCTAAAGAGAGAGTACGCCATGATGTCCTGAGCTCATGGGGCGGGGAACGCACGATGCCCGTGGAGAAATTAAAATTATGACGCAGGAGAGGAGATAGGATTTCTGAAACACTTTCCTTACGTAGGAGAGAGGGGGTGAGGGTAGACTATGCCTGGAAAGGATGTGCATGGTGTGAGAAAGGACCGTTCATCCACAGCCACAGAGCGGAGCAAAGAATTTATGGGAGCTGAGATAAGACCGGGAAGGAAGTGAGAGGAGAAATGGGAACCTCCCATTTTCTTCTATTTTCTCCATAAACTGGCCCCTATGTAACCACCCAGCCTCCTCTATGCCTTCCTTCTTGCTTCTGTCATTCACTTTCAACCACCTTTTTGTGCTTCAGTTTCAAAAATACCTGCCTTCGTTTTTTGCCTTCACTCCCCAATCTGTCAGTCAGCAAACTTGAATTTATTTTTAGTAAAAGTCTTGGCTTCCATTTTCCCAACTCATGCAGTACTCTTGTTGCAATAATGCAGAGGTCTCTTATATTATGTGACTTTCCACCAGGCTGTACCTACAGAAAGTACACGTTCTGTGGAACTCAGTCATTTATTGACTCCAAATATGTATCCAGTCCCTATTCTGCGCCAGGATCGCATCTTTGTGTTTTCAGGGAGGTTGCACTCCAGGGGTTTTCCTGCAAACCTAGTCTTTGGTGAGCTACCATGCCAGTGTGAGGATGGGTCAACTTTAGAATTAACCTTAGAACTATTTGTTCATATTCTTGATCTCACCTTATCCTCTATGGCCAGGATTTAACACTGCATAAAAGTCAGGTGTTGCCTTTTGTGGTAGAAAATATAATTAGAAAACAGTAAGTTTTGTGACTGTGTGTCAGCAGAATTACAACTTCTGGAAATGCAGATTTGCACCCTGAAATCCTAATAAAAAAGCACCATGTTTTGAGTTTTCTTCATCTCAGGTTGCTGTACATCTCTAAATCTGCCCTTAAATTTACAATGGAAATTATGGGAATATGTACAGTATTTCTTTGGCCTCGCTGAAAACTGACACGTCAGGATGCCAGCTGCTTCATGCTGGATATTTGTCTGCAGGAATCTGGATGTATAGATCAGCCTGTTCATATTAATTCAATTCATTATCCTTTTCCAACCGCAGTTGTTATTTGCTGGTAGCTGTTAATACAGGAAAGGTAACTGTCAAATCTAAAGTAAAATTTGCATGTAGTTATTTCTCCTCCATGAAAACAGATCATCTACTTTTTGCTATCAATAGGATTATCTGAAACAGACACAATTCTAGCACAACAGTGATCCATAATAACCAAGAAGGAAAATCTTACACCACCCTGTTCTAAATTACTGGAATCACGAACTCTATATTTCAGTTTTGGAAAGCAATCTGCGACATGAGTTTGTTTTCCATTACCTGACATGGGTTTAAGAAATTAATGGAACCATCTTCGGTATAGTTTACATAATCTAAAATACTGCATGCACACTGTTTCAATCTATTTTCTGGGCCCAGGGAAAATTTGAGCAAAAATTCTGGAACTGTCTAGTATTACGGAAATGGTAAGGATTTAAGTGAGGACAGTGAATTGATAAAATGTAAAATAACTTTTAGGTTCATAATAGTACTTTCCCACAATTAAAGTGGCATTGAAAATATTTAATCCTTTGTTCTTTCTCTTCCCTTTAGCATTTCATTGCAAGTTAACCCATTAGACTGTTGACTTTTTTTTTTCACAACACAGCATTAAACATTGTCTACTCTCAGATTAATCATGAAGTAGGGCCATCTACCAGACCCCTTTTTCCACCCACCACCTAGAATTACTTTAGTGAGGGAGAGAATCCACACCAACATATTTCAGCTAGGAAAATGGAGGTCAGGATTCCACTAGATATTTATTTTCCCATCCACTGAACTCTCCTACTCTTCTCCCACCAATCTTGCTCAACTCTGTGGCCCTGTGGGTTTGCAATGTTCAGGTACAAGGTCAAAGCATGCAGGAACCAAAAGGTAAGTGGCTGTACGGGGCAGAGAGGAAGATAGCCTTCCTCACTGACCCCAAATCCCCCTGTTCCAAACACACACAGACTTATATACAGGCGATTTGACGTGGCTGAAGCCACCTTTACATCTGTTTGTTTGGAAAGGACAAACAAACCCTCAATTTCTGTACTACTAAGGAGAATAGATAGCAATTGGCTATATAACCTTTGCACATCAAAACTTACTGATTAACAACTAATTTAAACTCCCTTATTGGGGTAGTATTTTGAACCTTCAAAGTTAATAAAGAATAACTAGCTTCACAGTTTTAACTAAGCTGTTTACTCAACCAAAATGATTTTTTAAATTACATCAAAAGCCACCTTTATTAAAACAATACAGGATATACTTAACCAATTTTGGATTGACTTAGGAACTCTAACTTTTTTTAAAATTTTAGTTTCTTGAAACATTAAATTCTTGGTCTATTTTAGACATACATAATGATAAGATTCAGCAGAGGGAATTTGTACCTGCATATGATATATCTTGCTGCTTCTTTTTTTCCCATTCTCCTCCCTTCCAAAAATCTGTGCTTGGATGAGGTTGTTACCTTAGTGCAGATGAGATCTAGGACCAGCACCATCCACTTCAAGAGACTGTTGATCTGAGTAACTTCTGGATCCCATATTATCATTCTGTATATCCTTAACATTTTGAAATTACTTTTCTAAATTTTCCTTCCCTGGCATTATATGTTGCTATTTGATATAAATATAAAATATAAAATACATACAGAAAAATGTACATGTCACATGTAGCACTGGGTGAATTGTCACAAATGGAACTTGGCCAAGCAAGACAATACCCAGCACTGAGCAGCCCTGTGTTCTCAACATCCCAAACCACTGGCCCCTTCCCCACCTTTGCTGCCCACCAGAGTGAGCCACTGCCCTGCATCCGACACCAGAGATAAACTCTGCCAGGCTTGCCCTACAGTCAGGTTTTCATAAGTAAAGACAATAAAGCATTACCCTTGGCCACATTGTGATCTCGTCCACTTTTGCCTCAGTGTAGCAGTGCTGAACAGTATTATAATTCAATTTTCTTTTAATGATTAGCACAAGTAGGAAGTAAATAAACCACCAATCCTTTCAAAACAGACACTTTTCTGTAAAGCTTCCTTGTATGATCATCCTCACTTCTTAAAACACAAGTAGCTGATCTACATTTGTGTCCATGTCCACCCCCATTATAGACCCCCACGCATCTCTTCTAAGTGATCAACTTCTAGCTGCCCATATGCTGATCGTAATGACTGCCAGTGCTTCAGGAACCGATGCTAATGTGAAACATGCCTGCAGTTTCCTCCTGGGGAGGGGTCTGCCTCTTCCGCTCTTCCCAGCTGCTCTGGTCTCTGCCCTCTTCGCAGCATCAGCACCAGCAACAGTTTTCTCCTGTCCTGTTTCCTTGCTGGGCTCCTGCCAGGCCTCATCATTTCCTGCTCCACAGTGATCCATTCCAGCCCTCCTAACCAGCTGCTCCGCGTGACCCCTCCCCTCCGCTTTTTACCTCAGGCTCAGGAGACTTTGGGGTTGGAAAACCATGGTTCATTTCCATCCTCTTTCTCTCATTTCCCTCACCCTTTCACACAGCCTCGCATGAATATTAATAATGACATTTTCTTACTCAGAGATGTTAGGATATGGAAAGAGAATGTCTTTGTTTTGGTTTAATCAGATACAAGAACAACAAACTTGGGGGTACAGAAAAATATCCACTTGCAGAAAATGGTAGAACAGCAAGTTTTGCAAAGCTGATAGATATGTATTCCTAAAGAGATGCATTATTTTTATAAAAATTATTTTTAATTAAAGTATTGTGCATAAATTCACCTGGGGAGTATGTAAGTTCATTGTTGCTAATTCTGGGTTCATTATGAATCATATCCCACATAGCTTTATTGGTGAGAGTATTTTGCCTTTGCTCAGCCTCAGGGCAGGTTTCCCACCGTATTCTGTGTTAAGCTGGAGAAGACACAGAACTGATATTCACATTACTGTAATCAGCCCTGTACCTGTCTAAACCCAGCCCTGTACCTGTCTAAACATTCAAGTTGTTTCTGACAAGATCCCTTATAATTGAATCATCTTATCACACTCCCCAGTACCATTTGATAAACAATCTTGACTACCATTGCGTAGGATACCTGAAAAATAGCATGAAGAGCTTATAAACTGGAAAAATTACTAGTGAATATCAAATGGTATCATTAAGAGTAAGCTCTATAACTCTATTCTTCTCATGAAGTGCTACTTAATTAGTAGAAATTCTTCATGGGGCTACATGCAACAATTTCACTTCAACCTAAAATGTAGTCTATGGAATGACATTTAAGAATTCTAAACTGAACCCAGTTTCAGATTCACATTCAAGTCCACTGGGGATGAAAACATGCATTGTCTTCCTTCAATTCGCTAAATTAGAGAAGTTTGTATTCTAGGCAATTTCAGAATTGGAGAAAGCTAACACTAACATTTCTAGATGCTGTCATCAACAATTCATAAGAAAAATATAACCAGCAATTTCATTGATTGAACAATAGCTATGTATATTTCTACAAAACTTATCTAAATAATCTCACATGATTGGAAGATGTCCTATATAAATAAATACTTTCTGGGAAAAAAATAAATTTCTACTGCAAGAGCTGGCAGTACAGTTTGTCATGTAGTGGTTTTAAATTAAATTCAAAGCTATTCCTAACTGTCCTAGAGTCTTCATTGTTTAAAATTAGTAACCACTTCAAAAGAAATAAAATACTGGTTAGGATGTTCAGCCCAGCTCTCATCCTTAGCTATTGGTCAACTATTTTCCAGTTTTAATGTTTACATTGTGAAAGACAGATCCAATCAGCCTGATTTGTATAGCTATTTCTCCATTTTCCTGACCTAGATCCAGAATATCAACTCTATGCTAATAAGAGTTTTTATTTTATGGCAACAATTGTGAACCATGTGGAAACTCCAGAAATTCCCACTGACTAGACCACTGACTAGATGGTGAACCTATCAGAGATGAGTGCCCAAACTGCAACCCAAAACCTACTTACTTATCTCAGAGTGCCAACATTGCAATTAAACCTGAATACTGAGGCTTCAGTTTTGAAAGAACAACTCATACAGTAAAATTTTTTATCTTGAAATAAAAATAAATAACTCATGTGCCATAGGTTCCCCACCACTGAAGTACAAGATATGCATTGTACAGAAGACACACAACTTTTCCTTAATCAAAAGAAATATAGTAGAATCAGTCTAGCTATATACTTAGGACAAAGTTTGGCAGTCCATGATAATCCATAGACCAAGATAAATTAATAAATGTATTTATTTATCCAGTCTCCCACGTGTCTGCAAAGTGAAACTGCATCCAGTACTGGAATAAATGAGAAAGTTGAATTTGGCATGGTCATTATCTACTAAGGAATTCACCACCTGCTGCTGGCAGAGATCCAACTACTGTCACCCAGGTGTACATATTATCAAAGCAATTCTCTGTCAAGAGATATTTGCTACTTTAGGAAAAATCCATATAGTTATATAGATGCAGATGTTGTTCTTACTTTTAAATAAAACATGCTCAGAAAACTGTATGAACATTTTCATTCCCCAATCTGATCAATCCCGATTTATTGAAATGAAGAGAGAAGAAAAGCAAATGGAAAATAGTGATCACTAATTTGGTCAATATTTATTACATACTTGCTATAGTCAAATCTCAGCAATAGTGGAAATAAATCCATGAGGGAAAATGAGGAGAATGGCAAATTAATTGGAAAGGAAATACAGTAAAAGGATAGCAAAGTCTTTGAGATTAAAGACTGTACAGGACACTTCAAATTCAAAGCCCATGGAAGTAGAAACAGAATGTTTGCTAGAGTAGTTATTATTGTGTTAGAGGAGGAGAAAACAAATATCCTGACCCAGGAATACAATCAAGAGCAATTTGGGATGATAGGCAGAGGGAAGAAGGAAGAAAAAGTCCAGAGTTTTGGGTAGAACTAAATGTGAGGGAGTGTAGAACACTATGGTCTTATTGGACAACACATCATCATATCTGAAGAATACACCAACTCATAAAGAATAAGGACACAGTGACCACTGGGAGGGAAAGTTCCCATTTACACAGCACCCACAAGGTGTCAATTGTTCATTGTGCTGAGTGTATTGTTATTATTAATGGAAAACTTTCAAAATATAAAAAATATGAAACCATCTGAGGAGTGGTGAATAAGAAGCAGTTGCACACTCATGTGTATCTATCAGAGTCTACATTAGGGAAACTCTCACCGAGACACTGCTCTTTCACAATACTTTTCAAAATACAGTAGCAACCAAAATATAGTAAAAATCACTCAATTATTTTCTTCAGAGTTTATGTGAATTGAAATTTGAGATAAACCTGAATTTCTGGTTCATACAAGTAAACCTACCTTTTGAGATACAGCAACTCCTTCTCCTAGTATCCCCACTTGAGATGCAGGAGATTCCTGAGGGTTTACACGGCCAGCCCTCAGCCAAATGTCATAAGATTTCCACCACTGAAGGCAGTAATCTTCTTGAAATTCATAACCTGAAATAACTAATTGCTATTACATACTTTGTGGTTGTAAAACATTCACATGCATGCACTTATTTAGATTCATGGAACAGTTCTGACCTCAGTGGCCACCAATCAGGATGAACCAAATATGTCCAGCATCTTCCAGAAACCACATAATTTGCATAACAGTGACATAAATATCACAAACTGCTGTTGAATGAGGAAACTTGTTGACAAGTGTCATAAAATCAGTAAACCACTGCAGATATCTTAAAAAACAATTCGTACTGCTTCGCCTATCCAAACTCTGAGTTGCACTCATTTGATATGTAGAAACACAAAATTCAAATGTGGATCCACACATAAGTTGTTCCTATACAAATATAAAATTGTTACAAAATGCCTAGGGTTTTCTTCCTTAAAGCTAATGGACATTTTCTTTAAATGTGCTGAGTATGCAAAATCTGAAAATAGAAACCTTTTAATCTACATGATTTTTGTTAAACCTTAAAATATAAAAATAATAAGCTGAATTAAGTGATACTGTATTCTATATTATTATTGAAACATTTGAACAGGAAAAGCAGTAACAACATTTCACTTCCTCAAAGAAATTTAAAGTCAGTGCTTCCATGACATATATTAAAGTAATGCTTCAATTTTATTTCTAGGAACTCCAATCTCCTAGAATTACAAAATAATAACATTGTTATAATATCTTGTACCAGGTATTATTCAAACTGCTGAGTCACTTAGTCCTTACTGCAAACCTGTGAGTTAAGTACTATTACTTTCAACTCCATTTTACAGAGAAGGAAACAGTGACACACATTCTAGATAGTGCACTAGTAAATGTCACATCTGAGATTTGAACTAAAACTGTTGGGAAATGGTCTGTGATCTAAACCATGTATTATGCCACAATGCCTTCCACAAAAGGCTACTCTGATTTTCTCTACACAGTGGGGAAGAAGATGCACCCACAGCTTTCTAGAGTACATTTCTCAATATTCTTTATCTAACATAGACAAAATATATCTACTGAGATGTCTTTTTTCCACTATTAACAATTCTTATTAGATATCAAAAAGTATCTCCCAGGGCTGAACAGAGGACCTATGTTCAGAGCTACCCAGAGAAAATCAACTGAAAACACAGGTAATTGGAAGAAAAGGAGAGACATACATCCTGAAATCAAAATCAATCTGAAATAACAGACCCACAGAATGGGTGGAACAGGACCACCAGTGCAGCAGGACCAACATACCAGGAAATTTTAAAATGAGAAAAGAAAAAAATAGACTAAAATAGTGCAGCCAAATCAAGCCACACAGGATAGACTCGGGATATAAGGTCCCCTGCCTCTTTTGCCTTCTTCCAAACTCAGGATGCTACAGCCCAGCAGCAAATTCTGCTAGCACACACAAGAGTGAGTGAACTGCTCCCTCCATGATGATCAGCTAGATTTTTCTTTTCTCTCCCCTTCTCTTTTCTTTTCCTATCTCTTCTCTTCTCTTTTGTTTTCTTTCTGCACAATAGCACTGGCTGGAGCCTCTAGGGACAAGAAGACTGTAGGGGCACATGGTAGATGGAACAGCACAACCCCTCCTGGCCCACAACAAGTGTCTGGGGGGATGTTGACTTGGGCAGCCTTGTGCTGAAGAACTGAGCAGTCCTGGGCTGTCCCCATGGCAATGGCAGAACCAGAGGGTCATCCCACAGTACCCCACCGCATCTTGCCCTATGGAAAACAGCAATAGCAGAAGCAGTGAATCAGCAGTGTTACCGACCACATCATAGGTGGTGGTGGTGGAGGTAGAAGCACTGGTGAAAGCTCAGAGTGGAACTGTACAATCCCTCCTTCCTTGCTACAAGTAGCCTTAGGAAGCAGGACTTAAGCAGAACTGCACACAGCAAGGAGTGGGAGGTTAGCACTCTCACTCTCAGGAGAGGAGATAGAATTGGGACTGAGGAGCCTTCGAGGGAAGCTGAAGGAGCAGAGAGTCTGCTCAGAGTACAGCACGCCGCTACCCTGCAACAAACGACCTGAAAAGACAGAGACTTGCCAGTGGAAAAGGAACACAGGAGGCTGTTCAAGGACCAGCAGGAGTCAACTATGTGCACAGCTGGGAGCAGCCCCTGGCTGTCTCTGTCTGAGGGTGGCACAGCAAGTGGAAGAGAGACCCAGAGACAAACAGGGTAAGGAGTGTGCAGACTGCCAAGGGATGTACAGAAAATACTAGTTGAAGAGTCTGGCCCCTAGCACCTACATGCAGAAGCCCAGATCAGCCTCATATCTAGCACTAATTCTATGGCATGGATGGTGGGGTTACCCAGTAGTTTTGGGCTCTCTGTGGACACCAGAGGAACTGTATTTTTTGGGTTTTTTTTTCTTCTTTTGTTTCATTTTCCATCTCTTTTTAGGCTTCTTTTTTGGTTTTTTTACCTACATTTTTGTTCTAATCTGTTCATTTTCTTTCCCCTTTTCTTCAATTATCTCTATTGATTTAATGATATTTTCATGTGAGAGCATTTTCTCTCATCTTTCTGGTTAGCTTCAATAGTCCTTTGCTTACTCCTTCACTCTTTCTCTTCTGCTCTCTTCTCTAGTTTCCCAAAGCTTGCGTGATCATCCTTTATCCTCCAGCCATTTCTATTATCTTTCTGGTCATTTATGTCTGTTTTGTCCACTATCCATCTTAAATTTCCCCACTGCTGGGTAAAACCATTCTACCAAGGGGAAACACTTTGCATACAAGCTCCCAATTTCTCCCAACATTGGGTTTTATTATACAACTGTAGATCTTGCTCATAAGGTTAAATGTACCAAATTAATAGTTACCATAGTTTAACAATTTCTAATCTATGCTTGATTTTAGGGTTACTGCTAATTGTACTAATTTAGCAAGGATATAATACTTTTTGTAACTAGGTGTTCTTCCTTGTATAACAACAATAGAAAGTCTAGGATAATAACCATCACCATAGTCCAGTATCAAAGGACCAGAGGCTGAGAAAAATAGATACCAACATCTCACCCTTAATAAATTGAGAAGGTAGGATCTTGGGGCAGACACAAAAACCAAGAGCCTCTTACACCTAAAAGCCATCCACGAAGAACAGTTATTTCCTAGGAAGGCTTTGAAACTAGTGATAAATCTGTCTACTATAAAAAACATCAACAAGAATAGATACAGAAAACAAACAAAATTTTTAAAAATGTAAAATGGCAAGATACCCAAGCAAAATGCAACCCCAGACCTCCAGCCCACCTAGAAGAGGGGGCAATGAGATAGAGGAAAATGGAAACCACACATTTGAAATTTCTGAAATAATAGTGACAGAAGTAAAGAAGCAAATCCAGGAGGCTATTGAAGAAATCAGAACAGAAATAGTCTCTAGAAAAAAAAAGAGATGACAACCATAATGAAGGACTTGTGCAGGAAATCTAGAGTAGACATAGATTAAAAAAACAATAGAAGAGCATAGGAAAATTATGGAAACCATGAATACCCAATATAGGAAAGAAATGGAATGCATGAAACAGATTCAAGCAGATATCCAGGAAACTAAAAATTCCATTTAAAGTCTACAAAACTGCATAAATGGTAGTGAAGATAGAATATCAGACCTAGAAAACAGGATCACTAAGGGAAAGCTCTTCTAAAAATAACAAGGGACCATAAAAAATAATTTGACATCTGCAAGATGATACAAAGAAGAACAACATAAGATTGATTGGAGCCAATGAAAAAGCAGGAGTCAGCACAAATGATATCCTCCCTTGTAACTAAGTAACTCAGCAGTTCTATATTCTAGGGTGTAGAGGACAGGCCCTAGAGTGGCTGTTTATGCCCCAGGATGTTGTAATGGTCAATTCATTTTGTCAACTTGAGAAGTTTAGAAATTTAACTAAGTGGTTCAGCAGGGGGCCCCAATCCTCTCTTTGTAAACATTATGAGCCTGTGAAAGAGGAGGGCATGGAGATGGTGTGAATGCTACACCTGCCCTATGGTGCATAGACTGTATACAACATAAAGGAGGATAACAAGCTTGATCTCCCCCTCTTTTTGCTCTTGTTGCTTTTGCTATCTTCACTGCCATGAACTGCTGCCCCTCTGCCATGCCACCCTGCTTTGGAGCCAGCTAATTATAGACTGAATCCTCTACAAACTGTGAGCAAAGTAAACCTTTCCTTCCTTACTTTTGGGTGTCAGGTATTTTGTCTCAGCAATGAGAAAAAGGCAGGCATCACAATCCCTGACTTGAAATTATACTATAGAGCTACTGTGATCAGTGGAACATGTTAAAAGATGCAGAAACAACTCCAAACATACTCAGCCACCTTATCTTTGACAAAGAAACCAGACATGGTCACTGGAAGAAAAATAGCCTCTTTAATAAACAGTGCTGGGAAAAGTGACTTTCCACATGTCAAAAACTAAAACTAGACCCATGTCTATCACCAGGCACTAAACTAAAATCAAAATAGATCAAAGATCTAAATTTTGAAACAGAAATATTAAATCTACTAGAAGATAAAATAATAGAACTCTTGAAGACATACATGTAGGCAAAGACTTCATAAACAAAACCCAGATCACATGGGAACTATCACTAAGAATCAACTGGGATCTCATCTTTTGAAAAACTTTTGCACAGCGAAAGAAATCACCAACAGTGAAAAAACAAGCCAAATAATAGAAAAAAATTTTAGCCAGTTGCTCCTCAAAGGACATATAAAAAACTGAAAAATTTAGATCCTTCAAATTCAAAGACCCAATCCAAATATGGACATCTGAGATGAACACACATTTATCAGATGAAGAAGTACAAATAGCAAATAAATATATGAAAAATGTTCAGCATCAGTGATAATTCAAGAAATGCAAATTAAAACAACACCGAGATTTCATCTCACTCCAAAAAGAATGGCTATTATCAAAATATCAGCCAACAACAAATGCTGGCAGGGCTGTGGGAAAAGAGAACCCTTCTCCACTATTGATGGGAGTGTAGACTGATGCAACCACTGTAGAAATCAGTGTGAAGACTCCTTTAAAAACTAGGACTAGAGGTCCCATTTTACCCAGCTATTTGTAGTTCTTCACCTGAGAAGAGCCTATTCACATTAGATGCCTATTTTTGGACTATGTCTTTGAATTTAAGGGATCTAATTTTTTTTCAGTTCTTTATATGTCTCATTCTTTGTTTGTCCCAGTTCTTTATATGTCCTTCTTGGTATCTTATAAAAAGAATTAAAAGCATCATACCACAGTGACATATGCACACCCATGTTTATAGTGGCACAGTTTATCGTAGCTACATATTGGAAACAATCCAAATGCCCATCAACCAATGACTGAATAAAAAAGATGTGTTTTTTATATAATGGAGTGACCATAAAGAAGGATTAACTTGATACATTTATTGCTAAATGAATGGACCTTGAGATCATACTCTTAAGTGAAATAAATTGGACACATACGTGTAAATATCACATTTTCTCTCTGGTGCGAGAAACTTAAAGTGTAAATAAGAAGCAAATTGTACAATAGATATTGTGAAATAATAAATTGTTCAAAAGGAAAGGGGAACTAGGGAGGTGGGAAGGAGAAATGAAGGAAGGGAGAAGAAAAAGTGAGAAAAGAAAGATACAATGGAAACAAAGCTTTGTAAATTAGGAAGGGAAGAGGGGTTGAACAGAAAGCAGGGGAATACAAGGAAAAACAAAATAATCCCAAGATATGTCATATACAGGTACAAATTCCCTATGATGAATGTGATCACTATATATACCTAAATTGTATCAATAAACTTAATTACATTTAAAAATGTATCTTCCATGTGTGTTTGAGAAAGTGTGAGTGGCACTGAGAAAGAAAGTTGGCAACTGAGAAAAATAATGTGATTAAATTGTATTTCTGTTGTGTTTTCACAACCATTCATTGAACAACAAATACTTTTTGAGCACCTACTATAGGGACATAGTAATCAACAAAACCTTTCATTGTTGGAGTTTGCATCCTAATAGGAGTCATAATAGCTGGATCTGAAGTTGTGACATATTATTGGTTATATACAGGGGATGGGTAGAAGGTCAAATGGACAAGCTAAATTTCTAGATTTGGGATCACTAGTAATGAAACAGTAATTGGAATTTTGAGAACTGACCAACATTTATAAATTTTAATAAGAAAAGTATGAGCCAAGAATTCAACTTTAGGAAACATTGTAGTTAAAAGAGGAAAAAATAAGAAACCAAGAAGGGTATGACCAAAGATTTAAGAAAACCAGAGTTATATCAGAAAATTCCTTAGACTAAAAGTTTTAATCAACAATGCTAAATAAAGTTGAATGCCAAGGAGAAAAGACTTGGGGAAACTTCAATTTTTGGTCTAATATTTCCAGAGAAATATTTCAGAATAGTGAAATAGATACCAAATTGCAGAATAAAAAGACACATAGTTAAGGCAATATATCCCACAACAAAGGGGGAGAGGTGACAGAGAATTCTAGAGAATAAAAAGGTCAAAACATGTCTCATTGTCATTGTTTTTAAATGCATGGATAAACTATTAATGTCTATAAGTAGATATGATGGCTTCTTAATTTGTCATCTTGAGTAATTTGAACTATCTTTTCCTGAATGCTCCTTTCTTATATGCAGGCCCACCCTCACAAGTAGGGTGTGCCACAAGAAAGATTCTTACAAAAGATTTGGAGCTGTGAAGGCAAACAGAAGCCAGTGTAACTTGCCCACTTTGCATGATATTCTCACTCGCACTGTGATATGAAGTGGCCACAATAACTGATGGAGACTGTAGTCCTTCTTCGTGGACTCCAGTACATGCTGTGGGTTCTAGTTTGCTTTTGGTCTCCTTTATCTCTCATTCATCTCCTCTGAAATGCAAGCCCTGTGGATTTTAAACTCAAGTATTAGAATCAATGACAAGACCCTGGCAGACACTACTTGTATAGAACTTACATGTAGTACTTAGAGTTCCCTAGAGGAACACAATTAGTAGAATATATATGTATAATAATGTAAGGGGTTAGCTTATGGGATCATTTGGAAGGGGTCAGAAAATCTTTCTCAAAAGATCCAGGTAGTAATTCAATTTGTTTTGTTTTTACTTTTCAGGTGCTATTGTCTGTGTTGCAACTACCCAACTATGCAAGTATAACATAAAATAGCAAACATGTAAATGAATGGGCATGACTCTGTATCAATAAAATCTATTTACAAAATTGGATGGATTTGACCCACAGGCTGTGTCATTCACTGGCATCTCCAATAGAGGTCATAGGGGAAGTACACAAAATCTCTGGGGCAGTGAAATCTTAGAATGAATTTACTGTGAAAGATCTGCCCGCCTACCTCCTGCAGTTATAGAGAATATAACCTTCACTATGACTTTGAGAAACCAATACTGTACCGGCTCTTCAGACTTATAGGTCAGAAATTACACTGGAAAGCATAGCCATCAAACTGAGGCTTGTGAATGAAATGAGAATAATGAGTTTCCAGGTTGGCAGGTGCCCAAGGGCAACACTGCATTTCCAAAGGCACAATGAGTGAGATGACCCTGATGGTCATCTGTGGCGGCACAGCAGTGATCAGTACAACCTGACTTGCAAACATCTTTGACATTAGCCTAAAAGTGAGATAAAGACAGCCTGCCCAAGACTTACCTGATATAGGGGCTTGTGGATATGAGATGATTCACGAAATCAACAAGAACCCTGTCATTCTTTTCCCAGATACAGAATATGTCATTTAGATAGACATGTTCAGCAATTAGCAGAATCCACACATTGGCTCCTTCTCTTGTAGAATAAGGTCTGCAATGAAAAGAAAGGACCAGCAAAAGCTACTAGAGCTGCCGATGCCTGTAGAAATCATAAACCAGGAACAATGTCATGTTCCTGGAGGGTTCACAGAGATTAGTGCCACCGAGGACTTGAAAGAATGCAGGGACAGGCATTCCTACTACAGCCCCTGTTCAATTCTCCTATTTGGCCTGTCAGCACACAGATGATCTCAAGAAATGATTAACATATTTGTACATCAAATGGTCATATATTAGGTGAAAGCATGAGTGTATTAATGTCTTCTCACCGAGTTTAAAATATGATTTAAGGAGGTGTCCAGGGCTGCAAACAGGCAAAAGTTGGATTGTGGTAGCTCTGTAATATGTTGCATTGCTGGGAAATTCCCTTTCTGGTACATGTTTGATTAGAGTGGCCAACAAGAGAGTCTTGTGGGAAATGGGTGACAGGCATGCAACATTAGCTGTCTTGTAACCCTCACTAGATGACATCAGACCAGGTGAGGCCTGCACCTTCTCTACCTTCTCCTGAACACTCCCTTGGCTTCTTTGACTTCTGGGCCAAAAGAATGTTTAATTCTGGCTTCCGCAGGGTACCCATACCCCTAGCACATATTTGAGCTCTCTTTATGGACAGGTATGCAATATGTGTTCCAGTTTTTTCTTGCTCTCCCTATCCTATTTTCATCTTCCTCTTCCAATTTTCTACCTAGTGGGCTTCAAGCTATGGCTTCAGACAGGAAGACTGAGCCTCACAGAGACCACTCAACCTAACCAGCTCCCACACTGCTCAAGGAAAAACCCTACAATGAAGGAATTACAACCCAGTTGTTCTGCCTCTCTGATTGACTGACACCGTGGAGAAAAGGAGTATTGGAAGCACTGAAAAAAAGGTGTAGTATGTATGAAAAATGGAAACTCTTGGAATGGGAAGACAAACTTGGAACATGGGTAAGTTTAGAGGAAAACATCTTTCTCTCTAAAGTGAAAGGGATAATTAGAAAGAAAAAAAGTCTGAGGCATTCACATTTCTAGAAAGGAAAGGAGCATCTCCCACAGTGGAAGACAGAAACTATTACAGCTACAAGCTTAATGGTGGTAAAGGGTCAAGACAAATGGTATAAATTCTCTAAGCAGTAAATAATGATGATTTTAAAGGTACAGCGAGAATGACCCAGATGATGATGGATGTTATGAGTTCACCCTGATGAAGCCTTTTCCTGTATCCTTCCCCTTCTGTTGGAGAGAGAAGAGAAAGCAGATAGTAGGCATAACTCACAGAAATGCAGGTCAGAGTCCATGAGAACAATGTGGTCTTAGGAAGTAGCATTAAAATATCCAACCATGGTGACCATACTGGGGGTCAGGGTTATATTGAGTGGTAGTGGTCCATTGCACAGAAATGTGAGTTGAAGCTGAGTGTGCCATAGTGTAGGTAAGCAGCATCCTCTGTGGATGTTACAAGTCAGGAGGACAAATATTCATCAGTAAATATACCATCAGAAAGAAAGATGGAGTCAAAATCTTGACAATATGGGAGTGCTTGTAATGACGAAGTCCTGAATGTGGAAAGTGGAGATGGAATGTCACATCTTGAGGCAGTTAATCTTAAACAAGTGTCCCAAGAAGATGTAATGTTATTTTTGCACAATTGTTCAAATGATCCGAGTGCAATCTTTGCTTCCAACCTATAAAATCTGATGAGGAAAATGCCTGATTCAATGTGTAAGTCTATTCTCCCAGCTAGGTATTTGGAAACAATGTTGGGTGTACATTTCTCACTTTAAGCCTCCTTAAGACGAACATCCTTAGCAAATGCTTTCCAATGCCCTATTGTTTTCAGAGAAAAACCATTAGCTTTTTGCATGTCTATTCCAAATCTTCTGCTATGTCTGGAAGTTCTCACACATTCTGTCATTGCTTTTCCATCAAGTAAACGTGCATTGAAGTTTGGCAAAATCTTAGGAATTCTTTTTCTCTAGATTCAGCCTACATATTAATTTGATATGCATGTTATTTTATCACAATTATTTCCATATATATTGGAATTTATGAGTCTATTATTACAATGAAGATTAATATTAAGAAATATATTAAAATGCCAGTATCTAAAATTAGCCTATGGATATGAGCTTCTTTAGTTTGCCTAAATCAGTTGTTCAATCACTCACCCATATCCTGAAGGTCACCCTAGAATCAGATCTGTCATTTCACCACTTCTTTCCTCTTTGAATGTTCTTCCTGAAACTTTTCACTCTGATAAAAGTTTTCAGTCAGAATGTCTTGTGTAAGTCCTTTGTAATCATAGAAAAACTAATCCCCAAGCACTTAATGCTTCTGAAAGGCAACCCCTTTTTTCTCCTCTTGTCAAATATGAATTGCATGCTGTGCCTGGTGTGAATTGCTAAGCCCCACAGCAAGAACCATGCAGTACCTGCGGTCTGTGTTTTTAGACATATTTTTCTTATAGCACTAAATACATAGCTTGTGCTCAACAAATAATAAATAACAACCATGGACTTCATTTGCAGGTGGGATCATTTGAGAAATGGAATATTTTCATGTGAGCTTGCCAACAAATGCTCCCTTTGCTCAGGGAAAAATGTCCTAACACAGTCCTCCCCCTGGATCCAGGTCAGATCAGATACACAATTCATTCTCAGGCACATAGCCTGGAGCACAGTAAGCTACTCCAGAAAGTCCTCAGTTACGTGAGGTTCCTGAGGGTGATGGCAAGCAGTGCGATAAGGGCAAGGGGTTACTGCCTAAAATGCATTCAAACACATCCCTCAGTGCTGGGCCAGGAGGCCATCAGATCCCCCCAAATCAACTAGCCATCTCCCCCTGTTAAAAGAAGAGATGCCTGACAACATTGAGTTTAACTCTGTCCAGTGGAAATGTAAAAGACTTGTCTTCATTCTTTGAATTCATTCAGCACATATTTACTGAGAGCTTACTATATGCCGGGCACTATTTTAGACAACAAAATGAATAGTGACCTATTGATAGCATCCATGACCTCCACCAAGAGGTTCACAGTTTTATGAGGTAGATGAATTATGCAAAGAAGAACTGTTGTAATATGGTGTGATAAATGCTCAGGTAGTAATTTGTTCAAAGTACTATGAAAATACAGAGTACAGAACACTATAATCAGTCAATCTCCATATTTTCCAAGATTTTTCTCCCACGTGAAAAATATCTACTTTATAAGAAAGTAAATCCCATCACTTGTAATGCAACATAAGTTAAGTCAGAACTGTATTTTCTCTTATGCTTCAACATCACTGTAACTTTATTAATTTCAAAATCCTTATGAATGTTTCATGGGAAGTGTGGCCTTACTTATAAGAACTAACTTAGAGACAATTGCTTGTGGAGTATAGCTGGAGGACACTTATCTGACCACCTAAAGAATTTCCAAGTGTCTGAAATAAATATCTTTCATGTTTTAATTTTCTTCAAAACAAGTATAGCAAACTCTATGGCATCTTTCATGCACCAAATTCTCTTGTCCAAAATCTAGTCATCTTTTTCCCTACTGTAGTAGTCATTTCCTTTCAGTGGGGTGAATTACTCAACACCTGCAATTTACAGGAAGAGATTTCTTAAGGGAACAGAGATTCTGGTTTCAAATATTCAGTCTATGGTTGGTTGGCTGCAGGCAGAAGACAGCTGCTCACCCCATGGCAGCTAGGAAGCAAAGAAAGCAGAGAGGAGTTGGGGACAAGAAGATGCCTTTCCAGGTCACACCCCAGGGACCCACCTCTTCTGACCAGGCCCCATCTCTGAGCACATAAGATTTAGGAGAATATTTGGATTGAAATCATAGCTCCTACTCCACAAAAACTGTTCTTTCCAAGTTTTGCCAAAGCCTCTTCTTGCTAAATGTCTATTCTCTATATTCATCTTTCTTGATTTATCTGTGGCCCTGACTGCAGCTGACCAATCACTCTACCTTGAAATGCTTCCTTTACTCTGTTTCAGAACACACTCTTTCCTTTCCTGGTTTTCCTCCCACATACTAGTCGCTCATTTTAGGTTTTCTTACTTGGTTCCCTCAGTTCTACCCTAATTCTCAGTGGTCTAGATCTTTTCTTTCTTGTTATTCAAATAGATCCCCTTAACAGTCTCAATCAATCACACAGCCCTAAAAACCATCTTTGAGCTATATTACAAGCCAAAGTGTGCACTTCCAGAACTCATAAATTGAAGACTTAATCCCCATCACCCCAGTAAGACTGCATTTATAGACAGGGGCACTGAAGAGGAAAATTAAAATTACATCATTAACGTGGGCCCAAATCCAAGATGAGTAGTATCTTCATAAGAGGAGATCAGAATATAGACACACGCAAAAAGAGAGCTATGTGAGGATACCAGCGAGAAGATGATCATCTCCAAGCCAGAGTGTGGTCTCAAAAGAAATCAAGACTGCCAATGCCTTGATCTCAGGCTCCCAGGCTCCAGAACTATAAGAAAAGACATTTCTGTTGTTTAAACTACCATATGTAGTTGTGGCAGTCCTTGCAATATAATATAAGCTAAATATACTTGCAAAATTTCATTCTTTTATACCCTATTCAACATATCTTCTTGGATAATCTAGTTAGCATTTTAACCTTAACATACCCCAAAGTAAGTTGCCTAAGGAGATGGCAAATATACCTTTCCACTCACACCAAAAATTTTGCAGTCATCCTCAGCCCCTCTGCTTCTTTTTTATCCAAGCCAACCCACTAGTGATCTTGTAGATTGTACCTTTCAAACAGATGCACATGGGACTCCTTTGTACCTCCACTGATGCAAGCCTGACCCCAACCACCCTAGTCCCTCACTGGGATTCTGACACAGGCCTTCTAACTGGCCTTCCTCCTCCTGATCTTACTTGACTCCTCTGCAGTCTGCACTCCTTCTCAGTGTGCGGGTGAGCCTACTGAAACAGAGGTTGGCTCGAGCTACTTTTCAACTCAAAACCCTTCAGGGCTGTACATCTCACTCAAGACCAAACTACTTGCCATGGCAAAAGGGAGTCCCACACCCCTCCTTTCTCTCTAATCTCAATTCCCACTATTCTTCTCCTCTTTCCTCCTTTCAAAGTGATGCTCAATCTTCCACCTTCCTTCACTTTCTTCTTGTTTTTATTTAAATGTCACCATCTCAGCGAGAACGTCTATGATTTGTACACTTAAATCTAAAACCTCCCCTTACTGCCAGGCCTCCTCACCCACCCACATTATTTTACCCCACAGATTTTCTCAATTATTTAACTTACTTTTATCTTATCTTATTTACTACATGCCTTATCTTCTCTTTCACACTATCTGTCTTAGTTGCTTTTCTGTCACTGAGACAAAATACTCAAAGTTAAAGGGGAAGAAGTTTACTTAGCTCACCGTCTGTAGAGGTTTCAGTCCATAGTTGGCTGCCCCAAGGCAGGGTGACAGGGGAGAAACAGTTCATGTTTGGCAGAAGGTAACAAAAGCAACAAGGAGGACAGAAAGCCCTTTCTGTCCCTTGTACTGGGATAAGGGTGGTGCCAAACCATCCAGTGGACTGATTTAGTAATCAGCCACCCTTATTCCTAGCAGCCTTAATCCTAGCATTGCACCGTGAATCAGTCACACACTCCAGATTCAGTCACCTCTGAAAAACCCCACCTACAATTGCATGAGGTTTTCGGGGGGTGGGGGGGCATCTAGACACAAGCCATAACACCATCCAATTAGAATAACTTCTGTATTATTAAAGACTTTACATTTGTACATTTACTGTTTTAATTTATGTAAGGCAATTGACAGATTTCTGTTTAATAAATCATATATTTTATTTGTGAGATTATGTTTGTAATTAAGACTTGTCTTCCCATTAGACTGTAAGGTTTTAAAAAGAGGGACAGTCTGTTTCCTAGAGTGAGTTTTTAATACCTACCTCTGTCTTTGGCTAGGAAGTCACTTTAATACTACTTTACCAATAAATTAATGAATGGGTGGGTCATATTTTAGTCTGAATTCTTTTAAAAGACATTTAAAAGCTCTTGTCCTTAAAAAAGACTTATAAATATAGAAATGTAAGTCATTTACTTACTGATAAAATAATGATAGCATACTATAGCGTAAAAAAGTGCACAGTATTAGATTTTTATTTGAATCAATTAGTTTTCCTGGGCTGGGATAAAATACCCGACATCTACCGTTTAAGAGAGATGGGGTCCACTGTGCTCCTGGCTTCAAGAGTTTCAGTCCATGGTAAAGTATGGCTAAGGCAGAAACTCATGGCAGAAAGAGTTAGTGGAGCAAAGTTGCTCTCTTCATGGTGGTCAGAAAGCAGGGAGAGAAAAGAGAGGAGCCAAGGACAAGAATCCACTCTCCCACACTCTCAGTGATCCTCCTTTCCAGAGCATAGACAGCATCAGTGAGGAAAGGGCCAGGGACTAGATATAGCACCCTAGATCACACCCCATGACATACCCAGACACAACCAGAAGTGTGCTTTGCTGATCTCCTAGGCATCTCTAAAGCTAACCAAGTGACACTCAAGATTAGCCATCATACCATTCAAAATAATAAACAAACTTCAAAAACAATTAAGAATCATTTATAAACATGACATTGTATGAAATAAAGAAAATATCTGAAAACTAGGTACATTGTGATGTCACCTTATAAATGTAAAGGCTATAAAATGACTAATGTTGAAAGAGAAAAAGCAATGCATGCAGATGACAAGGACCTAACTTATAAGCATATATTCCTCTAGAGGGAGTGGGTAACAGGCATGAAAAGGTATATGAGGAATTTCAACTAGGTTTATAACATGTTCTTTGTAGAACCAATTATAT
>NW_004955496.1:2230746-2302745 GCF_000276665.1 Chinchilla lanigera | reverse complement strand
AGAGAAAGGTGCCTATTTGAATAGTTTTTATGTATTTGTGTTTGTCTGAAATAATCACAAATAAATATAAATATAAATCCTATGTGTACATAGAATATAACATGTGCCACCCAAAAAGAGGTCAAAGCTACCTCCTTGTCTCTCCTTTGCTACCCTCCTGAGCAAGCTGTCTGAGGTCATTCGACAAAGAACGTGTCTTGCTCCTCCAATTCTGTCTTCTTTACTGTGCAGTAAATCCTGGTGGATGTTAACACTCTGGTACACAGAAAAGAAATCATTTCTTGGCTAACTGGTTTTTAGTTTTTAAAATAAACTATAGTTATCTATATCATTTATGGAAACATTCTATAATAGCTACAAATAAAGTGAAATTAGAAACACGACTAAATCTCTTCCATCTATGGAAGATTACATCTGTAATCCCAATACTCCAAGAGGCTGAGGCAGGAACATCACCATTAGTTCAAGGCCAGCCTGGGCTACATAGTTGAGTTCAAAGCCAGCCTGAACTACATAGCAAGACCCTGTCTCAAAAAGCAAATTTTATACATATATATAAAAAATAACTAATCATGGGATGGTGGTGGGTGGAGTGAGATAGTCTAGCATTAATCTGTATCATGCAGTCTCAGTAGGGGTGATTTCCTGAGGTAGTAAAAATTCTTATTATAATGTCTTGTGTTCCCCCAAAGAGTCCTAGAACATAAAAGGATATGAAGTCTGTCTATAGTATTAAAATTTCACGCGGAAAGGGGAGCAATCAGAAGGGAAAAAAATGTCAAAAAGTTTCCAAAGGGGAATGATAATGGGGCAAAAAAGGTTGAAAACAACTCCGTGTATCTTGAGAGCAGACATGTAAGTTAACTGTAAGTCATTTTTACTCTCTATATTTAAAACCAAAATCAGGTTAGGAATTTCTGAATTCTATTAAATGTATGGTTTCAAGTACCAAGAGTTCTTCCTTAAGCTCCAGACTTTATGCTTGTCAGAACATGAATTTTAGGGTCTAGCAGATTTATCAAGTTGGTAAATTGGCTCAATTATTCATAAGTTTTGCAATAACTTGGACTTTCAGAGTTTCATCACAGGACCATGGAAATAATGAACTTCCAGACATGTGCAGTGTCTAACATACAGAAACTGTAAGTCCTTTCTCCTATGTTTGGCTATTAATTTCTTGAACAATAAATCTCTACAATAGGAAGAATGCAAGAATTGGTTAAAATAAAGGCTGTTTTACTTTGGGGAAAGCACTGAATATTTTTACCTTGATAGAATTAGGATATTTCCAGATGGTTGGGATTTAGCATTTGAGCGTTTAGAAAAGTAGGAGAGTGTTGCATAGGAATATAGCAGCAGGAATCAGTGAGGTTTTGAAGGAGGCAAACTTTAAATGGCCTGTGACATGGGAAATATAAAAGATCATATTTATTCAGTCATAACCTTCAATGGCCATAAAAGCTTGTGTTTGAATAGTGAAGTCACAAAAGACAAATATCTTCAAGGAAGGAAAAGCACAGGAAGCAGATAAACCGCCCTCATAGCGGTAAAAACTGGATCAAAACTTAGGTTTCTGACATCATGGTGTTGCTAGTGTGCCTTAATACAATTCCAAAATATTTTAAAGCTCTAAAATATTTTTTTAAAAAAGATGACATCACCATCCTATTGGACTAGCTTCAGAACATGACAATGACAATTTTAACCTTTACTATTATTCACATTTAAAAATCACATTTCCTTCCATGATGGATGATAGGAAATTTAATTAAAAATAAGCTTGTACTCCAACTCAGAGTCTTTTTAATTTTAAATTTTGAGTTAACATTTGTACTTTGAATAAATATATTCTCATATGTATAAGGAAAACATCACACCAACGAATTTCACATTTCAAAGAACTTCTTATAGTTAAACTAATATTAACACTTATATATATTTTTATATATTAACACAGTCCCCTTAGATTTTTCTTTTATAAATTATTAAGAAGGAGTACAATGAGTAGAAAAGATCACAAATGTTGTAGTATGATATATATGCATATATATTCTAATGAGTAAAGTATGTGTGCTTATGCTTATCCATCTAAATTTTATGTCATACATTTATAACAATCTTGATGTGAAAACTGCACAGGCATTACACATGGGCAGATTTTATCTCTCCAAGGAGTAAGTAATGTCTTTCTAACTCTGTGCATCTCACCTAAGTGGCAGGAATTTAAAAATCCAACGGATCAAGTCACAAAAGAGTGACTGAGAGCTGAGATGCTGGGTGAAAAGATAAGGGGAAGAAAAAGAAAAACTTTTGAAAGAACTCGTTTATCTGTTGGTAATAAAAGGAATCATCATTGTAGTGAATGCACAATGATGACTGTAATTTTTTAAGAATAAATAAGCTTCTCCAGAAGGTTTTTGTCATCTTAATGTTAAACTTCCTTGTTGTATCTGAGAATAGAAACAGAGTTTCTCCTCAGGGAAGTAGACACATGTCCCAACTACTTAATTTTTTTTAACTTTTTATGACTCCATGTTCATGGTACATAACGCTCACATTCCTCGTTGGGAGTTGGTCCATGTGCATGGCACATCTGAATTCCTTTTATTCCCCCTTCTCCTCCCCTCTTGGCCCCTCCCTCCATCTCTTGATCCTTCTCATTTGATAAACACTCAGCTCTCTGCTTCCTGTTATCTGTTTTTTATTTTGCTCTTCGAAGCAGCATCCACCAGAGCCTCTTTCCAGGCACCATACCCAGTGTCAGTGCTCCTGTCACCGCCCAAATGTCCCCGAACTATTTAACCTGGTGACTGAAAAAGCTGCATCCACAATCATTCTTTGCCTCTCTCTTTTGTTACAATTATGAAACTATTACAAGGATCTAATCATCGTGCTATACTTTTTAAAAAGCCTCCTTCTCTCATATCCTGTCTCACCACATTCCCAAAATGCTTGTGGAAGTATCCTTCTGAGTTTTACAGCAAGTCTGGACTTTTGACTGATTACTGACTTGAATGTCCTGGATGGGCTACATTGTGTCACTGTGTTACAGTGGTAACATAAAACCATTAACACCACTTCAGTGCAATTTTCCACTCAAATGTGTTGACGACAACTGATATAGTGGCTCAGAAGTTGCAGAAATACGCAAAATCCTAACCGGAAGTTAGTCTGTCAAAAGTTACTTTGTTTAAGTGAATCAGCTTTTCTTTTCTTTTTAACTGCCTAATCTTCACCTCTTGTTTAGAATTCAATAGAATTGAACCATTACTTTTGTAGCCAGGACCTGGAGGGGGTGCACATCCAAATGAAATGATAAATTATCATGGAAACATGCAATGAATCCATACCTAACTGTCTGCATCACTTTCTCTCTCAGAATTTGCATAAGCTCTTGAAGTCTTATATTCTTGTCTAGTTTATTTATTTGGAATGAAATATATTAATATTTTATCTGGATGTAAAGAATGACTTTACTATCTTTTCAAGTAAGCATTTCTGTTAATTTTCAAGTTTAAAATGTCATATTCAAATAATTTCCTTCCATGTAAATAAAAATATGCCAATCAAAATGTACCTAGCATTGCAAAAATGGTCCATTTACAAGCCAAAAAAGTAATACTAGAGTCTGCAGAAAACAAAACTGTACTTCTGTTGAAAAAGAGCTGGACCTTTCTGCTCTGATCTCAGAAGTTCCTCTGAAATTAACACAGTAGAACTTTGACATAATCAGTAACCTAAACAGGGGTTAAAATCTAGTGCTTCAAAATATACTACTGTCACTAATATCTACATATATTCTTCATAAACTTTAGGTGAAGATTCAAGGTCTAAACTCAGGAAGCCTTCATTCAATAACATCCACATAGTGCCAACCACCTGTCTAAAGCTTAGTTTGAAAAGGCTGAGAAAGGAAGCTAGCTTTCTGTCCAGTGCACTGAGATGGATTTGTGAGGTAACCCAAGGTCTGAGGGAAGAACCACAATTTGTTTTCTTCATATCTTCACTATATACATATGCATCATTTGGTTTGGAATCCCAAGAAATGTTTTAACCTTTTTTCTGCTTCCTTTTATAACCTTCTGTAAAGAAGTCAGTTTTGACTTCCAGATATCCTGGTAAATGCTATAATATTGATATATTAGCCCTGACATTTTTAACATTACACAGAAATAAAATATAGACCCATTCTGAACCATGGCAGTAAATGCTCTGCAGCAACAAATAAATTTCTAAAATATAAGTGAGTTAGAATGACAAGAAAACTAGTTTAAAAGGTGCCTGCAGACAAGAAATACATACTGGAACATAGCTTGACTTCTGGATGCTCTAAAATTAGTGTGAAAGATTTATTGAGTGAAAGGGATCTTGGGGGTCCAACCTCTACCAAATATTTATTTTCATTCCTACTTTCTAAGAACTCCGTGCCAGTGAGAGAGATAAGGAAAAGGAAATGAGACGGTCCAGATAGCTTTTGGTTAATTTGCTCTTATATCATACTCCCATATGAAAGATCAGTGCTTCTTTAAACTATTCCATTAAAAAATGGGCAAGCATTATAGAAACAGAATGTACAACTCTCAGACAGACTACTTTTAAAGGGAATGTTTGCTGGATTCTTCTCAAGGAGATCAACAAATCTTCAGTCCCATTAATAAAATCAATATTGCATCCACCTCAAAGTCATGTGTATGGCTACTTGTCATAATAGATTCATATTCCAAGTAACTCTCTTTCAAGAAAGATTCATTCCACACCCATTAGGTAACAGGAGCTGTGTGCTAAGCACTAGCAACACAGCAGTGAACACAAAGAGGTAAAGATCACAGACAAGGACCTGAGACCTATAGTGGAAGCACATCCAGGCCATTCAGCATGGTGGTAGAGAAAGGAAAAAGGAAAAAGTCACATAAAATAAGGTGGGGAGAGGGGGCAAGACAGGAATACATGAGTAAGAAGTGTGGGTTCACTTAACCATAATAGGGGAACCACCTACCATAGGCAGATAGCAATCTAGATCTGTTGGTGATTATAAAAATATAATTCTGGCTATTGGGTGAATCATGAATAATTGGTAAACAAGAGTAGAAATGAATGTTGTTATGGATCAATGAAGATATAATGACTGATTAATAATAGAGGTAGAAATAAGTAGATTTAAGATATATTTTGAAGGTAGGCTTTATAGGATAAACAAAGAAATAAAGAACAAAAAATGAAAATTAATCAGAGACTCTGGGATTTTCATTTGAGTAACCAGATAGAAAATGGTCCTACTTTCAAGGAGATGGAAATTCAGGAACAAAAGACCAATTGCTCAAAAATGTAATAAATTGGTCTACTAAGTAGAAGCACATATCCAATTCTTTGAAGTGCTTATGAGAATAAGTCACTAAGTCTAACACTAAAAATGTTGAAGACTAAACTTTATCCACTTTTCCTTTCAGATCACCAAGCCTTCCAACCCAAGTCACTGATCTGTTTGTTTTGACTTATATGGTAGTGGAAGAATGATATTTTAGGATGGACACACCAAAGGGTGCATGTTAAGTCAAATGGAATTTGAGGAAGAATTTCATAAGATTGTAGAAGCCAGTGTAAAGTAATGTTTCAGAGTTTATTTCAGTTTTACTGATCTCTGCATCAGCATAACATTAAAAGTAATGCAGCATACATATATACTTTTTGTTGAGCTAAAAAAATAGCCTCTATCTTACACAAACATTTATATTATGGAGTTGACATCATGGTATTGGAAGCCAATGAGTTTTCCTAACATAAGGAATACTAACACTGCAAGCGAATTATCTTCTTGATATCATTGCATAATTTAAAAATAGATAATATGTTAATGGAGGCAAATTATCTTCTTTATATCATTGTATAATTTAAAATAGGTAATATGTTTGTCAGTTTTGTGTCTGTGTTAAAATAGCTGAGCTAATCAACTTTTGAAAAGTAAATGTATTTCAGAGGCTTTAGCCTATGATCTCTTGTCCTTGTCATTTTGGTCTGTAGTGACACTGTACCTCATGATCAGGGCAGGGGAGTGTGGCAGAGGCAGTGTGTTAATCTCATGGTGGCCAGGAAGTAAAAAGACAAGAGATATAAAGCTGAGAGTCTGAATGTCCTCTTCAAGGACGTAACTGCAATTACAGAACCTCTTTTCACAAGACCTCACCCTCTGAAGGTTCTATTACCTCCCAAAGCAGCATAGCTGGCAAGGAGCACTGGGGGACACTTCAGATCTAAACTATAGGAGGTTAACAGAGGTAAACCATAGCTCAGAAAGAACTAAGATCTTAGTGCTATACTAAGCACCAAGTAAGTTTTCATGAAGTCCTAACCAAATAGAGTTTAATTGCCAGGACATTTAACGTCCAGAGCTTGTACTGTTGTTAGTCATTTTGTTGGAAGAACTTGAAAAGTAAGTTCTTTTGCATCTATTGCAGATGAAACAGAAAAGACCCTCCTTAGTCTGTGTCAAATAATTTCAAATATGGCCCTTCCTAAGTCAAATTCAAATGAATTTTTATTTAAACAGCATGTAACTACTATAAGATGGCTATATATGATAATTAAACTTCCAGACTTCCAAAAACAGTTGGGAAAGAACAGAGCCAATTATCCCTTGGGAAAGGAGAAAGGAGTTAGTTCTTCCAGTTGTCATGGACTGCTTTGTAAAGCAGGTGGCTCCAGAGTCCGTGTTGCATTTTGACCTAATGTTCTTGTATCTTTCCCACGGGTCATTAAGACAGCATGAGTCCTCTGTGCTGCAGGCTCTAATGTCAGTCTAGTCACTTGTTCAGAACAGCAACTTGCGCCTCCTCTTCTTCCCCCTAGAAACAATCTTGTAGAGTCCCAATGGCTGCCTTTTTCCCTCTTCTTTCAGATTCAGCTTGAGTGTTCTCTCCTTACAGAGCACTTTCTACATCACCTCTCTTTATTTGGTATTTAAAACTGCTTAACGAACTCAAATTCAGTGACTCAACCACAGTAGGAGTTCCCCTCTCTTTCCAAAGTGAGCCAAGGAAAACTTTGCTGGTGCAGTCAAGGCAGGAGCTTTTGCTTTACACAGCCATTTGGGGATCCCAGCTGACATCAGCTCTGCATTTTTAACCAATGACTTTCAAGACAGTTTTGGTCACTCCTACCACCACTGCAGCCTGCCCAACCCACAAGAAGAAATAGAAAGCATTAGATAGCATGTCAGGAAGGTTTATAAGCTAAGGCTGCAAGTTCGACACTTCATGTATGCTGATGGATCACGAGAAGAATTTACTCAAATGGCCACTGTACCATTTAGTGTGTTAAAGTTTACAAGCTCAATGTTAGTGGGCAGCTGTGGTATGGTGAAAGAAAGGGCAGGTGAACTTTGACTGTCAAGTAGCAGTGCCTACTTCCCCATGCTAGTTTTAATCCACTTCTGTTTGCTTTCTGTCTTTCCCATTAGTATGTAAGATCTTCAGAGCAAGAGCTTTATCTGTCTTACAACTTTTCTTTACACCAAATATTAGTATTACTCAGCACCTCAAAGACACTCAAACAGTATTTGAAGGCTGGCTGGTTTACCAGGCCAGTGCTATCACACTTAACATGGTGCCCCAACCCCACCAGGAGGAATGAAATCGGTACTTTCTGGCCATGACCTGCTGATGCCTAAGGGGTTGCTTTCTGAAGTTATCTCTTTCATCTCCTCTTCCTTTTTATCTTGTTGCTAACTGTCAAATAGTAGAACAATTTCTAGCATCCACTGAGTAGCTGTCATAGATCATACACCACAGTAAATAAACACTTTACATGTGTTGTCTTGTTTAATCTTCACAATAACACTGGGAGGGAGGTACCCTTAGAAATCTCATATTACAAGTGAAGAAAGCAAGGCCTAGAAAGTAGCTTGCTTAGTAGGTAATCTGTTCAAGATCCACACTGAATAAAGTAACAGAACTGGAACTCAAATCCAGCTGTAGATCTGACTCTAGATTCTAAACTTTTAATTGTTAGGCTATATGGCTTTTCACAAAGCATGTATTTGTTTAAAGCAGGGGTTCTCAACTGGGGGTACTTTGGACAATGTCTGAAGACATCTTTCATTTTCATGCCTACAGTGGGATGCTATCAGCACTTGTGGGAGAGACAGGATGCTGTTAAATATCCTACAGTGGAGTGACCCATTGCAATGAAGGATCACTCACCCAGACTGTCCACAGTGCTCAGAGGGAGACCATGATTTAGACACACACACACACACACGCACACACACACACACACACACACACACACACACACCATTGATGATACATTGCCCTTAACAAATCATATCTAATGCCTTTGGAATATAAGTTTCCAAAGATTATTCTTTGTCTCCTTGAACATTGTTCTAGTCTCCTAGTTTTCCTCTTTGACACTTCAAGTCCTACCTGTAATTTGCCCCTGGATATTTTACTCACTACCATTTTGAGACTGAGTTGTCTTTTGCAACACTTCATGAAAGTATCTACTGAGTCTCACTGTATTACTTTTACATGTCCCTCATCTGTAATGACCCTCCCTCTACACATGAGCAACTTTCACAATGACCTCCCCAGCCCAACTTAAACAAAATGTCCATATATCTTCTCTTTCCCATTTACTTACCAGACCACTTATCCTATCCGAGCCACTGTGTGCCCTTAACTCCAGCCAGGATTTTAATGAGAATTCAGTATAGATTCTCCCAGCTTATTAAAACCTAAAAAGAAAAAAACAAGTCATGAAAAGTCAAAATAAAATATAACTCCTGACTTGAAGTTGACCATTACTTCTAAAATACAATTCTTCCTTCTGCCCAAGGAAATATCCAAACACATTTACATTTTCTCATATTAACACTTTTACTATAGCTGTCAGTGACAATAAAGTTAGAAGAATATAATAGTTTCTGAAATTGTTTGGTGTAAAATGCTTTGTATGTTTGTGTATTAGCTCTGACACTAAATATGCAGAATGTTTTTTCACAGAAATCAAAGCTACTAGTACTGGTCAGAGCTCTTCTTCTCCGGCTTGATAGTCAGACAGTATGAATACAACCTCTGTACAGCTGTACCTGGAATACGTCATTTTAAGTAGAGTAATAATTAGGAAGCTTGGTGATCACAGAGAACATAGAAAAACTAGATGGTGAAAAAGATGGCAAAATTTCTCACGTGTTCTGACACCCTCTATTCAGAGTTTTAATTTTAACCTAAATTGATTGAGCAGGGCCAGGTGGAGTTACAGAATGGAGACGAGAGGTGGGCAGTGAGCATGATTGATGGAAAAGGGTTGTTGGTAGAAAGGTGTTTAAATAGAAAAATAGGGAAACCAACCTAAGAAAATCAGAATGCAAATGGCCCCAAATGTGAACTTATCATCATCAAATACAGGGTGTCCAGGTATTTTCTTTTCCTACAGAGACAAAGTCATCAGGATGTCAAGCACCTAGCGCTAGGTGTGTCATTACATCCATTTGTTTCTAATTTAACATGTTCTTTCTCTGCAGATAGCTTTACACATAGGTAAGCACAATTGACACGGTGCCCCAACCATACCAGGAAGGATGTGTCACACCGCTAGCTGTGGGGCTCCTTTCAAAGGGAAACCATGCTGGCAGCAAGTCCTTGCCAGGGATCCCTGAGGCAGAGAGCACATCAAATCTGGGGGTGCTTCCTCTTGTGAACTTGGCTTCTGTTTCACTATAATTCTGTAAGAGGATCTACAGGTAAATCTAGGCATTCTCATGGATATGGAGTTTTTATGGAAATGAACATCACATATGGACTGTAAGCTTCTGTCGAACAGCAAAGAAGCAACAGATGTAAATGAGCAAGAAGAGAAAAACAAGAGGAACCAGATGGTTAACACCCTTATGAAAAATGAATATGAACTTCAGAACAATTGCCCTCTTGGTAGAAATGGAAATATTGTAAAGAATTGGTGCCTGGTTTGTCTGTTCCTATCACCCATTATTCCGGTTCCTTGCTACGATACTAACGTGGGACCTTTACCAGCCCAAAGTGTTGTATTTGTCATGGAAAAAATTGCAAACCACACAATTAGTGAATAGGCCTAATCATGAAATCACACATTAGATCTGAACAATTTTTCTGAGCCTTGGATAACTAGGGACTAAACAAAAAGAGAGAGAAAACCCCTTAACATGTTCCCAGGAAAAAGAGGGACAACAGAAATAAAGACAGATGTGTAAGTGGTGATTAGATATCAAAACACCCATAAAGGTACAAAAATCAGCATTGAACAGTTTACCTGTAATTAAACCCACATTTTCTCCCCCTAGACTTTGAAAGGTACAAGTCCACTGGTACGTGCACACACACACATGTGCTACGGATGTAAAATCATGATACACAAATTCCATATGTTCGCTACATAATTTAAGATATAACTTTTTTGTACTGTAAAGCCATTCAATGCAGTTTACCACAATCCAAGCTGAGACATTATGTCTTATACTCATGGTCAGAGTTCTGAAAAGTGTCCCCTATACACAAAAGTGTCCCTTAGAGATCTAAATAAGAAGAAATTGAAAGGAGAACTAAGAAACAAGGACAAAATTAGCTTTAAGACTTATTTGTTGGTTTTCCCTGAACTACATTTTGTAATGTGAAAAAGGAACTCATAAAATGTTTTTAAGAGACGAGAAATGAATGGAAAGGGAAGAAATAGAATTTAGCCCTACTTGGCCTGATGCTGAAAGACACAATGAGTTATTAACATATATGACAGTATAGAGGGTTATTTGACTAACTGGTATTTCAAGATGATCCAATAAATTTGTTGTAAACTGAAATCTAACTGAAACCAGTTTATTATCTGTAAAATGAGTATAAACAACAACCTTAACTACTTGTTATACTGATTGCAAACACTAGGATTATTAAAACACTTGAAACTTTTAGAAGATAATGGAAGAAAATTTGTTTATGACAATACTACACATGTATATAATTGATGAATTCTTCTGAATGTGTTAAGCTACTAAAAGATTCCAAAACTGCATCTTTAAACAGACACCCAAATAAAGCTGCTGAACTTTGGCAATGTGTTAGATTTGCATGTGTAAGTAGTTAGAATATAATTTAAAGCAGTATTCCCTTGTTTAAATCTTTGTACTCTGCTTCCTACAATGAAATTAAAGAAAGATATTGAATTTGGAGAACTTTTGTCTTCCTTTCAAAAATATTTTGTAGTAAACTGCACTCAAAAGGGTTACCACAAAGGCTGGAGGAATGAATGATACTGGAGTGTGACAGCCACACACAAACAAAAGTGTTACCAAAAAGCACTTTCACTGCATTTCAGTTTCACAATGTCACGTCCAAAACATACATATTGAGACAGAGGGAGAGGGAGAGAGAGAGAGGGCGAGAGAGAGAAATTACTTTGTTATTTCTTGAACTCTAATTCATATATAACCATATTTAAAATAAATATTTGTAAATCCATGTAAAACATTACTGTCATATCCCTTGAGTTCTAATTGTATACATTATGTTTATGTGGATATTAGTGTGTAAAAAACATAATAATCATATGTATAATATACAGTATATCATATATAAAATTATACTTAATAGAAGTATTTTTAAAACCATTTTATAATTTATGGATTCAACATAGTGACTAATGATAAAGCAGGGTATTTGAGGAGATAAAGAGAAAGAGCTATGAGTTACACTATGTTAGAAATCAGAGTCAAAAGAAAATGGGATTATAATTGAGTTTATCTTTTATATGTGCACCTCCAAGCCTGGCCAACACACCCCGAGGTGCTGCAGCAGGCTCACAACAGTCATTTGTCAAATAGTCAATCCCTTTCTAAAGTAGGGCTGGGGATGCAGCTTGGTAGTAGAGCACTTGTGTAGCATGCATGATTCACCAGCGTCCTGATGCTTAGATGAAGAAATGAACTATTGATGGTTATTAGTGCAGCTGAAATAAAAGAGGCTTTAACCACACGGTCTTCCCATTTATTACGGAACTTTTCCTCATCTGTAAAATGAGAATTTGATTGAATTAGTGTCATGATCTATCCAATATCATAATAAAATATGTATCAATCTCTCTCCCCTTTCTGGATGAAGGATAGATAGATAGATAGATAGATAGATAAATAGATAGATAGATAATAGAACAGACACATCTAAAATTATTTAGACTATGACAACCAAATTAATCATAGTATCTATCTATTTTAAATAATTATCCATAAAAACATAAGCTTATTATGGGTAAAAGAACAAAAAAAAAAGAATTGGAAAAACCCAACAATTTATGTGTAAGTTTCTAATACTTTTTGATATATTAAAATGTGACTTAGCCACTCATTTATTAACCCAATAGCATGTAGATTAATATGCAATGATACCTTATATTCATATGTAGATTTTCATTTTAGAGTGTTTCATATTCATTAGCTCATTGTATGCTGTCAAATGTTATTTTTCTACAGTTAGCACTGTAGATGCAGGACTGACATCTTAATATTTTGTTATAGTAAGAATAATAGCTAATATTATTGTTTAAAGCCTTAAGTTCATTTGCTACCTCATGAAATTCTCACAATTCTTTGCTATGAGAACTGTTTTCCTTAGTGTACGGACTGGAGTGCTGACTCAGAAATGGATGATACAGAATTGAAAACCCTAAGTTTTCATGCTCAGCCTGAACTCCACTGTCAAAGCCTAACCACTGTCAGTCTCACCAGCTGGAAGCTCAAGGAGTATTTCTAAAATTAAATTGGACATCAGTGGAAAACAAACAAATTTAGTACAACTTTTCTCTTTTTGATTCAGAATCAAGGGGAAGGATTATAAACTACAATGTCATTTTCAAAGATATACAAATTCCATGAAAAGAAATTTGAAAACAGCTGGGTATTTGAGGAGATAAAGATATTTTTTGGGCCAGGGGAAGGATTATAAACTACAATGTCATTTTCAAAGATATACAAATTCCATGAAAAGAAATTTGAAAACAGCTGAATAGTTTTTATTAATAGCTATTTATTAATTTTAAAAATTTTAAGGCACATATTCTAATCTAGCATTTTCCACCTGAAATTTTATCCTCATATAAGCTCATACAGGTATGAAATACACATACAAGACCATGCATTTTGTAACTTATTTCCCCCGTCACCTAGGCCCTATTCGACCAAATCTAGACCACCACAAAATGAAACACAATTCAATGCTTAAAAATAACAAAACAATTCTAAACTACTGATAGATAAATGATGCCCCAGGTGCAGTAAAGAGATAGGAAGTTATGAAGTGAAATGTCTTTTCACCTATGTTTTGAAAAAAGAAGGAATATGAATAAGAATATAGAAAATATCTGGATAAATGTAAAAAGGACTGGTAAATATGTTTCCTGTGAAGAAAAAACTGACTTCAGCATCAATTCAGGAAGAAAAAGTATTTTTTACTGCAATGGCTCTCATACATTTAAATTTTAGCACCAAATTATGTGTGACCATTGACATACAAGTTAATCAAATACCTTAAATAAAGCATGCCACCCAGGAGCCGAAATTCTGAGAGTAAAAATCATGAATTCTATCAACCATGAATGTTCAACTTTGAAGAAAAGAGAAAATCAGCCTTAGTAAATGGTACAAAACAAAACATTCTCAGACAGTAAAGAGGACTGTTATAATACAATACGAGTAAATGTGTCTGGGGCAAAACTAGAACTGCTAGCTTTCTTCCCCACTGAATGCAACAGACTTACCTCCAGCTTCTCTGCCTTCCTGCCTCTCTCTCCTTCCCTCTTCCTTCCATCCTTTTTTTTGCCTCCTCCCCCGAAGCTCTTCCCTTTCATTCACCATCTATTCTTTGAAAAGTATGGTAAACAGCCCATCAATTCCAAAAATGGCAGTAAGGCCATGAAATGAAATGATTAAGAGCTCCCTTGCTTTGTACTTTTCTTGCTGCAGATATTCAGACATACATCAGTTTCCCCACCACCAAAGTACATGTTTTTGCTTAAATAAAACCTATAGAGAGCAAATATTTGCTGAGGGTGATGATTAAGTTCTGTCACCACTGCTTGAGCATCCATGACTAGGAAACCCATGTTTCACTGTGTGTCTCAAAAAAGGATTAGCTTTTTAACTACAGGAAGAAGAGCACCAGCCCTTCTGCTTTCAATAATCACATGAAAAGTCTCGATTCTGGAGAAAAAGTAAATGCCAGCATACCAAAATGCGGTCATTGCACCTGGGATGTTCTAGAGACACTCCTCACACCAGCCTGCTTCTCCTCTGCTCCTTCTTGCTCTTTCCTGGTATATAGCGATGCTTACTGAGAAGCTAAATTTAAACATAATAATTTAGAAGAAAGCAACATAGAAACACTCCCCGCCCCCACGGGTTCACAAAAGGAGACAAATCTATGATTAACAAAGAGTAAGGAAAGCTTTTCGTACATGTTCCCATGAAGGCTGAGAATCTAATCAGATACTCCTGGTAGGGGAGGAAGACTGTCTCTCGGGAAGCAAGGGACGCTAAGAATTCATGAGAAATATGGCTGTTTTAAAAAATTTTGATAGCAAGGATTTCTACAAAGCTTGTAATTGCACCAATCAGCCCAAAGGCACAGAGATCTCAACTTTCAAAAGAGAACTGCTTCGGGTCTGTTGCATTTAATACTGACCAGCTACTCTGTAGCTCATCTGATGGTAGCAAGATTGTATGCATGAGAGGAAAGAGCAAGATCTGAAGGCAGATTCGTTGTCTCCCTATTCCTTTTCCCTTCTTTTCATATGTAAATTCCACTGAGGCCCCTCTCAGCCTCCAACCTAGCTAGAGGATCCCATCCTAGTTGTGCGGTGGAAAGAGGGAGGGGCACATGGGCACAGGCAAGAGAGAAAACCAGAGTCAAACTCCCATGAGAACAAATCCACTGCTGCATGAAGACCACCAAATACTCCTGCAGGCTCTGCATCACTGTCCTGAAAGCCTCTTAAATGTCCACCTCCTTTTGACACCATTACACTGGGGACCAAGCCCCAACACAAACTTTAGAGGGGACAAGTCATGCTCAGACTGTAAAAACTATGTGACATGACTCTTCCTCCTCCGTGTGGAGACACAACTGATGTGCCCTGTCCTTCTGACTGGACCTCATGTAACAGGAAGCCCCCAGCCCAGGTTGGGCTCCTGCCCATCTAACCTGAGCCCCACACCCTGGCCCTCCTCTTGTAGATGCACAGGGCTTTGGTAAAGAATGCTTGTGGCAGTCTCTGCAGGGTGGCTCACTGACCACCCATCCCCAATGCCTTCTGCTCAACTGCTGTGTCCCAAAAAGTACTAGAAAGTTAACTACAGTCCCCTGCTATGTGCACAGGGGACAGATTCCAGGTCCTCCTGCTCATATCTAAAACTGCAGGTGCTCCAGTCCCTATATAAAATGGCATAGTACTTGCATAGAACCTACACTCACCCTCCTATATACTTTAAATCATCTTTATATTACTCATAGTTCCTATTAGATTGCAAATGCCATGTAGTTGTTTTACTGTTTGAGGAATAATATCCAGAATAAATGTGTGTGCATATTCAGTACAGACACAAATTTTTTTTACTTTTGAATTCCTGGTCCATGGACTCTGTGGATGTGCAGATACTGAGGACAACTGTTCATTTTTCCCTTCATCCCTTAGAAGTGGGTGTGGTGATGTGACACATGTAATAAGATATCAGAAAAACTTGCTGCAGTGGGGAAGGAAGGCTTGCAGGAGCCGCTCTGCTTTCTGAGGAGTGAGGACTTTGGGGCTGCTGCCGTCCCCTCCTTACTGCTCTGGAAGCAAAGGTGAAGCCCTGGGCAGTGGAACGTGCCCATGTACTCGCTTCAGAAGCCATAGTGCTAAGGGCAGTGGAGCAGAAAGGGGAAAAGCAAACCCAGGACCTTGTGGATGTCACTAAATCACTGCTCCTGCCCAGAATGACTCCAGCCTCACAGCCTCCTGTGTGGGAAAAGCAATCCAGTGAGCTTTGGCTCTGTCAGTTGTGTTTTTGGCACTTAATAATAGAGCATGAGTTTAGAAAGCAGGCAAATTGGAGTGAAATCCAAACTCAGACACTGGACACTGGTGCTCTCAGACACAATAGTCCTCTCCTGGTCTCACCATTCCCTTGGGCCCCTCCCACACCTTCACAGATGCCAACAGTCCACCTGTGGTACTTGTCACTAGAGTGGTTGGCTCTCCATCAAGAACCAGTTGATCTTGTCCCCAAATCGTGCTGTTTCTTTTGTGATAAAACATTTCCTAAGAGGAAGCACATGAGATGTGAAAGCAGCAGAAAAGGGAAAGACAGAGACCATGCAGTAAATGTGTTCCATACTTGGAAGAATGTACTGTAGGTGAAGATGCATTGGAAAAGGAGTGCTTAAGGAAAAGAAAATAATAAATAACCTGCTCTTTTTTCAAAATATTAAAAAGTACCTACTTTCATTCTACATGGTTATCCAGTTAGAGGCTGGAGACCCCTTAAATGCCATGTGGAGAAGGTGAAGGACTCAGCCCAATAAGGTGCAGAAGAGGTGGCTCCAACTCCAGCACAGGCACAGTCTAAACTAAAGCTGGAAATGCACATCAGGATTAAGAGATGGGAAATCTGGAAGATGGATTATAACATCCGAGGGGAGAAAGGCTCCCAAACTACAGATAAATCTACTGTTTCAATCCCAGGATCCCAGCACAGATTTTGAAAATGTCTACCTGCTTTTCTCAACGTTAGCACTGTGGAAGCAGGAAAAACAAAACAAAGCAAAATGAAATGAAATGGGACAGGACAAACTGTTATCTAGAAAATGAGGGCTTTATGAATGCAAGCCAAAAGATCATATAATTAAGACTTAAATGTATGTGTTCCTGTGTCAAAAAGACTAAAATCAATACCAAGACCATTATGTGATTTCAGATATATACAGATTATCTTACAACTGTTTTAAGCAAAAGCAATAGGAAACACTGTCCCCTGGGAAACTCCAACTCTGTCACTGAGAAAAGACTACCACCATAATCTGCTTGAAACAACTAGCATCATGGCATTGGAAAGAAATATCTAATCCTACACTTTTTTTTTTTAACTGATGGGGCCCTATAGACCTGAGAGTTTCCATCATCAAAAATCCAAAATCAAGCTTTCTGTTTGCCACCTGCCTGACTCCTCAAGGCCTCCTTTATCCTTACTCTGAGACAAACTAGGAAATTTGTGTTATATATAAAATCCCTTCCCACCTTGAACAATTTCTTACTTTTCTTTCCTTGCAGCCTATCTCACTGAGTTATAGAAAATAAGGTAAGAATATTGGTGGCTGATACTCTACATAGAAGACCCAAAAACTACACCAAAAGACTTCCAGATTTATTAACCACATTTGGTCACATAACTGGATTTTTTATTTTTGCAGCATGAAAAAATTCCTATACACAAAAAATAAACTCATAAATTAGAGAAAACACACCTTTTACAGCAGTACTGAAAAAAATGAAGTACTTTGGAGTCAATCTAACAAAGGAAAAAAAAGATCTATACACTGAAAATTATAATTTTCTGAAAAAGAGATCAAAGAGGATATCAGAAAATGGAAACATATTCCTTGCTCATAGGTAGGAAGAATCAACATAGTAAACATGGCCATACTCCCAAATTGTTACACAGATTTAATGCAATCCCAATCTAAATACTATTAGCATACCTCACAGAACCAGAGAAACATTCCTAAAATTCATTTGGAACCAGAAGAGAGCTGGTATAGCAAAAACAATTCTGGGAAACAAGGGAAGGCAGAGGACATCACAAATCCTGACTTGAAATTATACTACAGAGATAATGTGATAAAAACAGCATGGTACTGGCAAAAAAGACCCAAGGATCAATGGAACAAATTAGAAGAGGAAGAAATCACTTCAAATACACTCAGCCACCTTGTCTCTGACAAAGGAGCTAAACATGTTTACTGGAAGAAAGGTAGCCTCTTTAATAAATGGTGGTGGAATAACTGGCCTTCCACATGCCAAAAACTAAAACTAGATCCATGCCTATCACCATGCACTAAACTAAAATCAAAATGGATCAAAGATCTAAATACTAAAAAATAATTTTGTTGAAAATGGTAACTAACATAAGATAAAGCAGAGTCAACTAATATCTCTAATGAAACTCTCTTATTACCTAGCATTCTTGTCACTGAGATGCAATATTCAACAACCACAAGATGAAAGTGACCCCAAAGCCATGCTTCTGTGACCATGCAGACACAGCTGAAAGTGTTCTGCATCCATCCCCAAGACAGCTCCTGAAGCTGATCACATTGCTACTCCATCCTAACAGCCACAACTATTGACGATGTTGCCAGCATTCTGAAAGTAGTCTTTCAGTGACAGCTCCAGCTTTAGGAACATTCCAGTATGTTTCTCACTCTTCACTGAGGACTTAACAAATTACACATATCAGTGTGTCATAGATGGATAATTTAGGAAAGAGTAGCTTTATGAAAACTTTGTAATCTTAATAAAAACAAGAAGTTTCTTATAAACTCAAGAATATCTTGTTCTGGTGTACTTTGAAATTGTCTTATTTTACTAATGTGCCCCTATCTTAGATGAAGCCTATGTGTGTGAAGTCAGAGTTAGGTTAACATTTCTATAATATGATGGCAAACATTTATTAATCTAATCTAATGTAATATTTTGGGACCTAAGATGTGGCTCAGTGCATGCACAGGGCCCTGAGTTCAATTCCCAGCACCACAAATAATATAATAAATATAATATAATATAATATAATATAATATAATAAATTTCCTTCTGACCTACCCCCAAAGCCTGAGCCTCAGTAGCAATCAAACCTTTGCCTATTGTTTCAAGATTACCACTGTGTGCAAAAAAGTGATAAGGAAAATGGAGATTGCATTCTGTGGAGTCCAGTCTTCTTTGAACTGCAAATGCCCAAGTTGCAAGCCCAGAAGATGGAACTTCCCACTCAATTACTTCTCAGAGCAACAGAGTTTCTAGAGCTGGGAATGAAGGCAATGACTGCAGCACAAGTGCATGCTGTAATTGTAAATATTCTTCAAGCCAGGATCTTGTTGTGAAGTCATAGATGAAGAAAAAGAAACTTTAGGATTTGCTATAATAAAGTACAAATATATAACTGGGTGGTGCAAATGAGATCTCAGTACAGTTCTTAAAAGTACCCATTTCCCATATAGTAAAGAAATACCTTTTCTTAAAACTGTCTCAGAAAAAACCATTTACAGCAGTCAGAGCAAGAGCATGGTATCTAAGACATCCTGCCTAACTCAAGGTCCCAAATATTTTCTCCTCTTTCTTTTGAAATTTTATAGTTTTAGTTTTAATATTTATGCCAATGATTCATTTTCTACTAAGTTGACTAAGGATATAATTTTTTGTGGATATCTAATATTTTTCAGCTTCTTTTTACAAAGGTCTCAGTGGTCTAAAACAAGCTATCAGCAGGGCTGTGGTCCTTCCAGACTGTAGGGAAGAATTCACTTTCTTAATGATTCTTAGTTTGAATCTTGAATGCTCCTGAAAGGGTCATGTTTGGAAGACTTGCTCCTGGTCTTTGGTGCTTCTAGTAGTGGTAGAACTTCAGGATGTACAGTTTAGTGGCAGGAAAGTAGGTAACTGAGAGTGTGCCTTTTACGTGAAGAAGGGGACCCAGCCCCTGCTCTTTTTCTCTCTCCTTCCTAGCCACCATGGAACATGCAGGCCTCCTCTATCCTGCAAACCTGCCATGACATATCATAGTGCCAAAGGCCCTAAGCCACAGGGCAAACTGTAAGCCAAAATAGACCTTTCCTGCTTTTTAAGTAATCTCAGGTATTTTGTCACAGTAAGGGAAAGCAGACTCACACACTTGCCTTCTTTATCATCAAGAGGCTGTTCTGGGCTCAAGGAACATTCTTCCATTTCCATCCAAGTCTGTCTTGTACAGTCATCTCTCTGATTTCCCCTCATGCTTGTCTCTTCCACTTGAATTTTCTGAGTAGACTGAGTCTTCCTGGATAATCTAGGACCATCTCATTTCAAATCTCCTTGATCAGCAAACTTAAAATTGGTTAATTCCATTCATTCTTAATGTTTGTCAATTCCATTAATATTTTTGCCATGAAACCCAGCACACTCACTAGTTCTTGGGGTTAGACACAGACATCTTCAAAGTGGGCACTATTTTGTAAATCATATGTATTTGCTGAAATTCATATTTTCCTACTCTAAAACCCTTTTTCCATCCTTTATAAAAGGTCTGTTACTTTTGTCAGTCATTCCATTCCCTGAAGAGGCTAATTTTCCTTTCTTTACAAATCAGGCTTTTCTTATGGCAGTGAAATGAATAGTGCTTTGCTTTAATATATGAAAATCAACATCGGTGTCACAATGCACAATAAACTGTGCATTTAAATTTATAGTAGCTTCATAAAATCTATTCTTTCACACACAAGTTGGAATATGCAATCATTTTTTATGGAATTCCCAATTTACACATATCTGATTGTGTGAGACCAAACTAATGACTAAATTACTATTTACTTGGTACTTTCCATGGACCATTCATTACCAAGCTCAATCTTCATGACAAATGCTATCAGGTAGGTTTTGTTAACCCTATTAGAAAAGAAGATTCTAAAAGGGGCTGGAGATAATAAATAACCTTCCCACTGCATGGAACAGCCAATCTCATCCCTATTTTTGTATACATGGTGCCACACTGCTGTGACCCTATACCAAAGTCTGGCAAATATAGCTTTGCTAGAAACCCAGAGGTCAGAGCCCTTGTTTTTAGGCTGAATCTAACACCAGCCCTTGATCTGTGTATAACCACATTGTTTGCTCACTTTTGACCTTTATCAATCAGCCTTGTGCTGTAGTAACAAAGGAGCCCAACATTTCTGTGGCTTTGAAGAGTAATTTCTTCCACACATTGGGCACACACCACTGACACTGCTAATCTGGAATTGGTCTGATTTCCTGGATGGTGAAGAACAAAGATGGAAGAATTTCCAATAGTTCTTAAAGCTTCTGCATGAAAGAAGTACATGTACATCCATTCCACTCACTTTTCTTTAGTTAAACTAAGACATAAGGTCAAGGCCAAGGGAGGTCCATTAAAGTAAGATGCACACTCCTTACTCAGAAAAGGGCAACACGTTTGTGGAACAATAATAAAATCCATCCCAAATCTCTTGCTTCATCTTTCCATTCTCCTGGTTTACTCCAAACTCTCACATTCAGCATTTTTATCCATGGGTTTTTCTAGCTCTCCAGCTCACCCTACATCTGTCCTTTGTCACAAGGTACAACTTTCCTCCTCCTCCCTGTCTTAGTGCTTGCCAGATGCACATCTGCTAAATGAACCCTTCAGTTAGGTCTGGGGATTTTCCCCTATAAATGGCTCTAGCAGAGCCCCAGCGTCCAGGGATCCACTTCTCTGGCATTAGTTTACATAGATATTTCCTGAATTTACTGAGCGACTTGAGTCTGAATCTCAAAAGTACATTCCATACTGAACAGCAGATAGCCTGCAGGAGGGAGGAATCTCTTCTACATGATAAAAATGCACTCTGGTTATAGACAAAATTAACCAAGAGGAAAACACTTTCGAAGCATAACTTCCACCTCTAATTTCTTGCACCTGCCTTGTTACAGTCATTATCACACATGGGAGGAGAAATTGCCAGAGTATGACCTGTGCTTTTTATTTCTATGTAAAATAGAATAAACTTGTTCTGTGTTACAGAAACTGCTGTCATTTTAAACACTCATTTTAAAATGAGTTGTGCCTTTGTGTAAGTCTGTATAATCACTTTAAAATAATTTATAATATAATCAGGTTTGCTTATGGTGTACATATAGAACTTCTTTAAGTTACATAGTACATTTTCCACCTCACAGGGAAAAAAATTTAAAGGATTCACATTATGGCCTCAAAATTTACATTTATCAACACCAATGAGACTTTTAGACTCCTCCTTAGAAAATGGGAAGTCATCTCTTCGGTATGGCACTTCTCTCCTATTAAATATTTACATTATGATATCCATTAATTATCTCAAACCCAACATGTCAAAGGACACTGATGATTTCCATCCACATCCACCCTTCCAAAATGTCACTCACACCTGCTCTCCAGGCCAATCACAAAGTCACTCTCTATACTTTCTATGCAGTGAAAATGTGCCATCACCCACTCACCCTGGTGCTCAACAGAAGCTCGGGTGTCATAGTGGATTCCTGGTGCCTTTTCTTTCTTATACACTCTGACCAAGCTCTCTTGCTCCTTACACTTCTCAAAGCTGCCAATAATTGTCATGTCTACTCCCTGTGCCATGCTTTTAGATCTTGCTAAGACTTCTGAGCCACTTCTTTCTTGGATGTATTTTTTATGCTCAGCTGATGCTGTGAATTTGTGAAATGCAGATCTCTTTATGGTACTTTACCACTTAAAATTCTGCAATGATATCATCTGCAATTTATCAAAACCATACTTTGGGAGTCATTCTAAATGTTTCGTGCACCAACCCTGGGGTTCTCATACCCCTGCAACAGATATACTACTAGTATCTACAATTAGATCTGAGAATATCCATGCACAGAGAGGTCAAATTGTTTGCCCAAGATCACATACAAGTACCCAGTCTCAAGTCGAAGGTCGGAGAGTCCACTCCCAGGGCCCACCTTCTTAACCACCATGCTACATTATATTTTATTTTTATAAGTCTGGTTATTCAGTCTGCCAAGATGATGGCCCCTTTCATCTTCAGGATAAATTGCAAAGGCACACAAGGAAGGCCCTTTGTGGTGTGTCTCATCCATCTCTCTTCCTTCTTCTTTCTCCACTACCTCTGCTGGCCAGGGTGTTGTTCAAATCTTTCTATCTGTTCCATGCATCACGCTCTGTTAGGCTCTCTAATGCCCTTGTGTTTTCACTTATGCTTTTCTGTCCCTGGGAGATACTTCTTTTCTTGTCCTCATTTCTTATGATCCAGTTCAAATGTCACCCCCTCCAGCACACATTCTGGTTCCAGCTTCTCCTCTTCTGGGTGCTCTTTGTCATGCACACCACGTCATTGTCACCATAACCATCACCTTTCTGACATAACTAAAGTCCTTGTCTATTTTTTACGCATATGTACTATAGAGCTGCTTGAGAACAAGAATTATGTCATGTATTTGTGTAATACAAGAACTTAAAAGAGTGCTGGACACAAAGTGTTCAAGAAATGTTTTGATAAATAGGTGGATGGATCTTGGAGGTGCACTGCTCAGCAGATGAGGCAAAATACCCAATACCCACAACTTACAGAGGAGAGATTTATTCGACTGTCCTGCTTCCAACCCATAGTCAGCAGCCTCCAAGCCAGAAACACGATGGCAGAGGGGCATAGCAGAGAAAACAGGACTCAATCTGGGACAGTCAAGTAGCAGAGCAAGAAAGGAGTTGGGAACAAGATTACACTGTCCCTGTGACTATCTCCACCAGGGCCCCCTGCTAACAGCACATCTAGCCCTGAACTACATGCATTCCAGGGTGCATCCCCTGAGTACAGTGTCCCCAGGATCCAATCCCCTTCTCGCACATGAAAATTTGGAGAGACATTTTAGATCTAAACCATAGTAAGCTCTTAAAATGTGGGAACTTCAAATCAAGATGCACTCACCATAAGCATAAAATAGACGCTAGATTTTTACATAACAAAAACATTAAACATTTCAGGAATAATTTTCTTTTAATTATATATGTTGAAGTAGTAATAATTTACATATATATATTTGGTTACATAAAATCTGTTACTAAAGTTAATCTTAGCTGTTCATTTTTACTTAAATTATATATATGACTTGCATGCATCCCTACTGGACAACACTGCCTTAGGGAAATGGATTTAAAAAGTTAGCTAATGCTGGCTAGCAAGGCAAATTAGGCTCAAAGATTAAAAAAAGAAAAAAAAAGTAGATCACCAAGTCCACAGCAGCAATTAAGTCAAGGCCTCTAGGCTGACCCTTGCTGAGAGCTGGCATTTGTCAAGAGGACCAAGAGTAGGAGAAGACACAGCTAAGTGTATGTGTATTGAGAGTGTGTAAGACAATTCATGGACAAAGGGGAAGCAGGCACCCTATGTCACAGAACTGGAGACTAGGTGTCATTTTTTGTGAGCTATACCAGTGGAAACTGGAATATTAGGGGTGCCAAGGGAGTAGGTGAAGTCTATGTAGCAGTGAAATATAAATCATGAGACTACTCAAGTACTCACACAGCCACCAGCCTGTGCTTGCCAGAATGTCTGGCACATAGCAAGTGTTCAGTTAATAGCTGCCTGACTGGATGAGTTAGGCAAACCAAAGTAGGCCCATACAACTGGGGAAAAAAACAACTGAGTTTTGTTGGTGAATTAGAAAGGGCTAATTTAAATCTGACACATGTTTAGCCTCCATTAACATCCAGGTTCATTTGTTTAAGGTTCTTAGGGGAGCTGATGTAGCCCAGATAGAAGAGCATATTCTGACACCAGGTTCACTCAGGGAAATGTAATCCTGGCTTCTAGATCTCTAATTCCCTTCCTAAACTCATTTTCTTGGTCTAAATCTGTTTTTTATTATCATTGGTTTAGTGTTGCCTTATTATGATTATATTTGTGATCCAAAACCCATATGTGTGTGTGTGTGTGTGTGTGTGTGTTTTGGGGTCTGATAGGAACTCTTGAGCTTACTGAAGCCTAACTTCTCCTTCGTATTCTATTGTCCTCACATTACAGATTTGAAAACTGAGGTTGGCAAAAATTGCCCAGGGAATGGCTTTTGAAGCCAAGCCTAAATCATATTTTCAGACTTCAGTGGGGTCTCTTTGCTAAGCCAAATCGTGACTACTATTTGGTACAAATGCACATTCAGAGAGGGTGTGAAGTTTAACTTCAGTGGTAGAGCTGAAACAGGCAAATGAGTCTAAAATTTATTGACATCTAGCAAAATGTTAGGGTTGGGATTCATCTAGGTCGGTGTGGATGTACCTCCCTAGACTTTTCACCGAAGAGCAGATCGGCAGCCAGGTGGCCTCAACTGAAGAGGTCAGGCTGGAAAAGAACAAAAATTATCAACCCTTAGGCTCTGTGACATGAAAGCTTTTAGATCTTTTCCAACAAAGCCCATTAAAAGGGTCTTAAGCCCTTGGGGCTGAAAACGTGACATTCTGCTGCATTCAATAATGATTTGCTTCTGCGCATTTGTTTGCCATTATTTTCTGTGCCCCTTTGTAGGATTTGTGCTGAGATTTCCCTTATTGACAAGCCAACATGAATTCATTGTAAATTCTTTGATGGATGATTAATACCTTTTTGAATAAAATGCAACATAAGGGAGGAATGAGCATAGGAAAAAAAATAGAAAAGTTGCATTCAATTAATCATATTTTTGTCCATATAAAATTGGGAGCACAAGATTAGTAAAGCCAGGGTAGGAAAAAATAAGTCAGAAGTATGGTTTTGATTACCTGGACTTCTTTCATTCAAAAAATAATAAGGATGTGACAAGCACAATGCTGGACTCTATAAAGGTGGGTTACAGAGTATTGAATAACTAACAAGTAACTCTGGTTGAGCGTATATTATGATTATTGTTCAGTCATCCCCTAATTAACAAACTTAAACAACTGTGTTTTGCAAATTTGGCTGAGCAACCTATCTTCATTTTAAAATTTCCTTCTTTCTGAAACAATTAACAAGGAGAAGATGTGTATCAGTTGGCTTCAGAACATAATAAATTGGCCCCACAAATATAGTGGCTTAAAGCAACCACTGATTTAGCTTGAGATTTGGCTCTTCCAACCTGGCCCAGTTTGGTTGATATCTCCTGGGTTCTTTCATGAGCATGTGTTTATCTGAAAGGTCTAGTGTGGTGATAGAACCTAAGACCTTTCACTCAGATATCTGATAACTGATAGTTTGTCATGCAGAGTATTACTGAGTATGACAGTCACCCTTCCATTCTCAATACCTGAGAGATTCAGTTATAAGGAAGAAAAGTTTATTTGGGCTCATTATTTCAGGGGCTTCAGTCCATGGTCACAGGGCCTATTACCTTTGGACCAGTGGCAAAGCAGCTCATCATGGCAGGAAGTGTGTGATGCAGCAAACTGCTCAACTCATGGTGGCCGAAGAGCTAAGAGAGGAAGAGAAGGGATATGGGAGACCCTATTTGAGGAATACCTTCTAATGCCCTAACTCTCTCCCACTAGGTCCCATCTCTTACAGATTCCACCATCCCCCAGTAGGACCATTCACTGGATATCAAGCCTATAATACACTGGCCTTTGGGAGACATTTAAGATCCAAACTATCGTACTGGGCCACATGTTGTTCATTGTCTGAGAGGATAGCCTGGACCTCTACACATAGGGCCAGAGAATTCACAGAGTTCAAGATCACTGAGAAAGATCTCACTGCTTAAGTGTTTTTATGCCTCTGCTTGCACCATATTTGCTGACATTCCGTTGACTAAAGCAATCACAAGGTAAAGCCCAGATAAAGGAGTGGGGGAAATAGATGTCACCCTCTTGATAGAAGGAGTATAGTTACACTGGAAAGAAATCCAACTTCAGGGTTAGAAAGAACTTGCCATACTTCCCAACCTACCATGAAAGCAAAACCTAATTTAGTATGTTAGTTAGTTTTTCTGCCATTTGGACACAGACACACACATACACACACACACACACACACACACACACACACACACACACATACACATACAATTTAAAGGAGGACAGATTCAATTTGGCCCACAGTTTCAGGAAATTCAGTCCATGGTTGACTCACTCCCAAGAAAGAAACACCATGGCAAAACAGTATTGGAGAGCAAAGATGCTTATCTCATGGTGACCAGGAAGGAGAGCAAGGAGAGTGCCAAAGAGAAGGAAAACAGGAATCATATACAGTACCCAAGGTCACAACTACACAATCCATCCAGACAAACCCAGATCTGTGCTTTACTAATCTAGACAGCCCCATCAAACTGACAATTAATCTTCATCATCATAAATAGTATCTTTAAACTCCAGCTACAAAGAAAAGAAACAGAATATACTACATCAATGCTTATCAACTAAATCTAACTACCTACCAGCATTCACAATGTTGAAAAATAAAGTCATAAGAATTTGTATTAGTACTAAGCCTGGATAGAAGGACAGTATATCTTTCTACTCTTTTACCTAAGATGTAATAAAATATGTAGAAGATTAAAAAGTGGTTCTGACATTCTCTTGTTGAATTAATTATCTACCACTGCTCCATGATGAGGAACAATCTGAAAGTTCAGAACATTTCAGGACAAAGAACACTGCCCAGACATTCCAACAAAGACTAAACATTTTCACTCCTTCTCTCTCCCTCATGCCTTTAGCTCTCCTGTGCTTTTCCTTAAGTGCCTCTCGTGAGGAGAACCCTGCATATTGGAGGAGAATCAAAGTCACCCATTCTACATCACACCAAATTAAATATGTAGACAAAGCCACCCTGGCAGAAACAAAATTCTAACAAACAGCAAAGAAATCAAAGAGAGAGAGAGAGAGAAGATCTTATCAAAAGGGTAAAGCTATGGACTAGAAGAAATTATAACTGAAAAATAGCCAGAAACTTTTAGAATTTAACAAGAGCATAAAATCCAAATAATAAAGAGTTTAAGGATAAATGATAAAGCATTACAATAACATAGAGGAAATTTAAACAAAATGTTGATGATAAAAACAAAATAATTTGAGAATTAAATAACAGATTTCAAACAGCAATGTATTCAGTAGGCACCTCTGGGTAGCTGAATGAGGACACAGGAAATGCTTGATATGAGAAAAGAGACACCAGCCTTCAGGGAGAAATCAATGAATGAGAGAAGAAAATGTGATCCAGTAAGGGATGACTGTCATCTACAAACCAAAAAGCAAAATATATGGAATCGGGTTTTTAATCAATGATGCAATAAAAGAAGAAACTTCTGAAGTGAAGAAAAATTGATTTTTGCATTGGAAAAATAACTGTCACTTATTCTATAAATTACTATAAAGTTTTATACTTTAAGAAGTTGTAAGGAATGAATTCTGCAAGTATTCAAGCTTTAAAGTAAATCACTGACAAGAAAAAAAATTACAGCATAGCCTCAAATTTTTCCATAGCAATATTCTATGTCAGAAAGCAATAAAATATTATGTACAAAATTCTGACAGAAAGAAGTGTGACCTAATATTACACTTGGTTTAAATGGTATTTAAGTATCAAGACAAGAAATAGCAGTCATTCCCAAATATGACAGGACTTGGAGAATACATAATTCATGATCTTTTCAGAAAACAACTTGACAAATACATTCACTCAAAAAAAATAAAAAACTCTCAGCAGGAAGGACTCAGGAATTTCAAAGCCCTGTGTTTTAGTTACTTTTCTTGTTGCTGGGACATAATACTGGACCCTCAAAGTTAAAGCCGGAAAGGTTTATTTAGTTCACACAGTTTGTAGAGGTTTCAGTTCATGGGTGGTTTCCAGGCAGGGTGGCATCACAAAGGGTTATCACAGGAGAAACAGCCCATGGCAGGGAAACGGCAGCAAGTAGCAAGCAGCAAGTGACCCTCTTTCTGTCCCTTGTATCTTATTCAGGTTACCTACTCTTAGGGCATGTAGCACTCACACCCAGAGTGGGGCAGCCTTAGTCCTTGAATTGCACCATGAATCAATGTCAGCATTGCATCCTTGATCCCAGCAGCACACACCCTAGATCCAGCTACCTCCAAAAAGCCCCACCTATGACCACATGAGCCTTTGGGGGGACATCTAAATACAAGCCATAACACTTTGGTAGCAGGTACCTGCAATATAATCTCATTTTTGTAAAAGTAGCACTATCTCTTCTTTATATTTATATGACTAAAAAAAATCTGTACATCAAATGTTAATGACGTTTGCTTTGGGAAAATAATGACAGCTGAATTTTTTCAGTCTTTCACCTTTGTTGCACTAGATAAACTCATAGTATGAGCACACATCAAGTTTATAAAAAGTATACAGTGATTTTTTTTTCCCACCAAAATAGAAAACAATGAAAGTTGGGAGCAAATACACAATAATCAACTGATTATTGTGTTATACTTTCTTTCCTGTATATTCCTATAAAGCTGTTAAATTTCCAAACTTCAATTTTTTGTTTTAATTTGGAATTAAAAATAGATATGAATCATAAAAATAAAGGCCTGTTGATTTTTTTAAAACAATTTTCTGGTCCTCTGCTGTCCTGTAGCTCAGACCTCAGTAAAAACTCCACTTCAGTGATGGTGAACTCAGAAGCACCTTTGACAAGGCTGGAGAAGGGTAAGCCTATGTAAAAGAACAACAGTAACCGTAATGGCAGCACTGACTGGATTTGCTATTGAATGCAAGCCATGGGTAGCAGCAAGCCTGCGAATGAAAGCACAGTTTCAGCAGTAATGGCTGCCCTAGGAGAGAACGCAGGGAGGGGCCGCCTACTGTGTAAATCCCCCTCAGCGCTTTTCCTCCTCCGGCCTCTGTCACTGCCCTGTTTAGAAGTTCTGCTAGAGAATCACCGGCTCTATTACATATTGATATCTTCAAAGTGGCTTCTCATGAAAACAGATATAGACATGCAATACTGGTCAACCAAAGACTCATTGACAGTTTCTTTCAGCATAGAAACAGCAGATAGAAGAACAACCATGTTGTTAATTCCCTACCACTTTGTTTGTAACTCTGTATTGTCTGTATTGTGCTTGTGATATGTTGTAAAATGTTGTATGTCTGTTAATGTTTCCCTCCTTTTATCCTTAAAATAAAAAAAAAAAAAAGAGAGAATCACCGGCTCTAGGAAATACAGTTTCAATCAAGCTCAGACTTTGAATCAGTGGAATCGTAGAAATCTTTGAGAAATTCAAGATCCCTAAACAAGTTCTGCATGAGACAATAAAAATATCATTTTTATAGTGAAAAACTGAAAAGGCTAGGATGTAAACTACCAAAAATGCTTCTGTATTGTCAAAAGGAACTAAAGTAATATAAACTCATCTTTCATTTTATCTGATCATAAGAAACTGTGATAAACCTCTCTTCCAAGACAGGTGTTTTATGTAGATGGTCTTGCACATAATCCTCCAAGACAGGAGGCATTACTAGCCCAATTTCCCAGATAAACTGTATAGAGAAACCAAGCAATTTGCTGAAGGTAACATGAGTGCAGTTAGGACCCAAACCCAAGAAGATAAGACTCTAAAGCCATCCCCTTCCTATCACTTAATTTAGAAGCCAGTGTTATACATTTTTTATTTTTATTAATACATATTTGTAGTACATAATGATTACATTCATCATGGGGAGCTGGTACATGGACACAAAACATTTTTAATTATAAGCAAAGAAACTGCAATTACTTCATAATGTGACAAAACTGGAAAACCTCAGTGTAGAACCCCAGGCAAATACCAAAGTTTCTTTTTATTATAATTAATCTGGACTTAATTCCATGGTTAAGGTAGGGTTTTTAAATATATGACTCAAAAATAATTAAATTGTGGTTCTGAAAAATATTTAATTTAGCCAAAGCAGGGGCAGATTCTGATGATAAATGAATGATATTGATGAAATAGTTTTCTGTAATCAAAAATAATCTCGGCAAAATCTCCACTGATTTTGACAAAAGGACTTTAAACACATCTGATGTTTGTTTTAATAGAGCTAAGTATCAACACATTTCCTTTAAACTTCTTCCAGATAGTCTATCAAAAAAGACATATTTTCAAAGAAAAAATAAGATCCCATTGTACAGCCAAACTATAAATGACCACATGTTGGTCAAATCTACCATGGAAATACTAGAGATACTTCTGAAAAATCACTCCTCTCCATAGTTGAGAAAACAATTCATCTATGAAAAAAAAACATTTCTAAGAAGCCATTGTATCTGAAAGCATGTGTTTTCATTTTTCAATATTTTCAACATGTCATAATATATCTTAGTGATTCCCCTTGTCTAGGTGTAACACCTCAAAACTTTCTGTGCTTTTCATTGGGAATGCATTCCATGGACCACTCAGTTGTAGTTTAGCCTTCCTATCTTGTTCTTCCTGGTGATGTTCAGCCACAACCCTACATCAGAAGAGCGAGCAGGGGTGTAATTAGTGCTCATTATTAAAGTGAAGATGACATGCATTACCCACTACATAGGCTTACTAAAAATGAGAACACACAAGACATGCTTTTTTCTAATTGATAAACTGCAGTTTTTTACATTTTTAGATTTACAGAAAATTACACAGATAGTACAGACTGTCCATGCACCCTCTGCCGCGCATAGACACCATGCCCTGCCACTGTCATCATCCTGTGCCACAGTGGTGCATTTGTCATAACCCGATCAAGAAGCCTATGTTGTCCCACGAGAATCACTCAGAGTCCTAGCTTCTGTCAGGCTCCACTCTTGGGTGGTATCCTATGAGACATGTCCAATATCTAATGGCATGTCGCTATGGTGGTGTGGAGTAACTTCACCAGACTAAAGTCACTCTCACTGGTTCTGACATCTGATACTTGTTCTCAAAGAGCTACGCATCATCACCACGTACCAAGGTGTTCAGTCCGTTCAACCCTAACCCACCACAGCCACTGATCTCTCACTGCCTCCCTAGTTTGCCTCTTCCGGGATGTCACAGAGGTGGGAAGAGGCAGTACACAGGCTTTTCAGGCTGGCGGCTCTCGCTTAGTAATAATACACATTAAAGTTTTCCCAATTCTTTTTGTGGCTTGATAATTCATTTCTTTTTAGCACTGAATAATTTCTGCCTGGCTAATTGATTGTCAGTTTGAGTGGGACGCCCAGCTGAATTGAGGCACAGGGTTCTGGGCACAGAAAACCCTCTTTAAGGAGGATTGTGGTCGGAACGGTGTTAAAAGAGAACAGGAGGGGAGGATTTCTGCTAATTTCCCTTGGGAAAGCTTTGTTGAGGCTGATTTTCCCCGAAGGAGCTTTGGCTGTTCTCTTCGGAGGAGCTCTGATCTTCACCTTTGCCTTGGGCATCATCTCCTGGCTTCCAGAGAAGATTCTTCAGCATCCAGAGCTGACCCATTGACCTCCCGCGCAGATCCCTTGATCTCCCGTCGCGGATCCTTCGGCCTCCTGATGCGGACTCGAATGGGACACTGCCATGTGTTCCAGCTGGATCCTTCACATCTCCAGCATGTGGACAAACCTTTTGCACTCTTCTACATGTAACTCAGTGTGCCGTTACTGTCGGTCAGTCTTGCACATTCCTGTGGCCTGCATTAAATCTGATTCTGAGCATGTGCAGTCTTTTGAGGAGCCTGGGCCCAGCCCTGCAAGCTCTTGTATGCACTAACTAATATAGCTCCATTGTTTGGCTGTATGGCCATTTATTTGCAGAAATATTTTTAAAATATAAAAAGAAAAGTGTTACAATTATATCAAGTAATATTTCAACAATTTTAGCTTGACTATGTTTGAACTCTTGTTTTATGAGTGGCTGAGACCAACTGATCTCTCTTTTCTCTTTACCTGCTTGTCTCTCTGTTTCTCTCTCCATATATATAGTCACCAACCCAAACACAGTATAAAAATATGTGGCGACATTGGCTGAGACTTGTCCAAACATCACACCCACAGCAGTCAGCTTGCACTTGCGGCTCCAGAGCCCTAACATGACTTGAACTTGATGTCAGTATTCATACTTCCTTCACAGAGAGACCATGACTAAGAGAATTTCCAGACAAACAAATGTTTCTCTTTTCTCACCTCCAAAGACCAAACAGTGTCAAACTCAACCCGCACAATGAAATTTTGAAAAAAGACAAAATGCCTACTTAAATTTTCTCTCATGTGGGCCCAAAAAAGATTGACTGTATCCTTAATTAGCAGAAAACTCATATTTTGAGACTAGAGTAACACCCGCTGCTCTCTGATCTTCCCAGCCAAAAGTGGGTGAGCAGAACTGAAGGCCTCCTCTCTCAAAGAATCCCAGGATCTCTAGACATTGGAATGAGAGGCGTGACTCACTTTGCTAATTTTTCCTGTTGCTAATTGTTCTCTTGCAGAATACCATATGTGCCACTTCCAGAAGATTCTGCATTCTTTCTTTTTCTTTTCTTCTATTTTATTTATTTTATTTTTGAGCATGCAAAATTAGTGTAGTCCTTGTCCTTAGGAATATGAACACTGCTTTTCAAAATTTGATTATTACCAAGTTTCAGAAATGATATTAAAACAGAAAAGGCCAAGAAAGATGAGACTTCATAGAAATCAGAAACTTGACCCCTCTGTGCTCTATGATCATTTTTTCTTCAGGCACTAGCACACCTCACTGAAATGAAATTATTTTAGCAATCCAGGTACAAGAAATTTAGCAGACAAGGCAAGAGGATGTGGTAATAGCTTTCACCTCTGGATCAGTTAAGGTTATCCTGGGTTTCTAGGACAGAATAGTAGAGATACATTGTGATTCCTAGGACGCCATGATTCTTTGATGACAGTGATTATAGCAAAGCATCTGAGATATAATCTCCTATGCACAACTTCACCACAAATTTAAGCTTAAGTCTTTTTGTGGGACTACCTCTAATGAGTCCAGGTTAATCTTGGCAAAAAAAAAATTTAAAAACGTTGCCTTAAAAGAATAAAATGTGATGCACTTTATTCTCCTTATCATTATGCTGAATATTTACTAAGAGCTAATTCTGAATGTAGTTCAGACATAATGTTCTAGTAATTCTGTGCCAAACATTGATTGTTATTCTGGAACTTATTAATTCTGTCAACATTTCATCTTTATATGTGAAAGTTATTAAAAAGTCAAAACCAAAATCAAAAGGACTTTTCATTTGTCCCTAAATTTCAATCTTCAGGTCAAGAGCTATACCACAAAATTTCAGACCAAGATAAGATAAATATAACAAACACAGGGTTCGTTTTATGCAGATTAATCAGAGAACTTCTCTGTTTCCTTTTGACTTAGAAGACATTTTACATGTACCAGCATCTGGTTTCCTTACTGTGTCAGAGCACTCAAGATTACCTAATATATGTGTGTATATATACATTCATACATATTTATGTACTTATACATACAAAATCATTTAGAATCCCAAAGTAGTAAAATTTCCTCCAAAATTAATTCTTCCTAGGAAATAAAATCTACTTTCACTGTTACTGTTTTCAACTCTGTTACAGAATCATATATCCCTCTACTCATTAAACTGTTAGACTAGCTGACATGGGTCTAGTTCAGCTAATACTGAAGAGCAAGAGTTTGGTGCTTCCTGTATGGGAAATATCTCTTGGAATTACTATTCAGTCATAAAAGTACAATTCCATGCAAGCAATGTGATGGAATTTCATTCCATATAAGGAAAATAATTTCCCATGATGAAATTTTGTTGTTGTTTAAGCATCTTCATCCATTATGTTTTCTCGCAGATAGTTTTTACCGTTGTTTTCATCCTTCAGTCATAACCATCAATGAGTATTTTGCTTGAGGTGAAATGTATCTTATAAACAATTTATCTGTTCAGCGTAAACACTGAAGATCATAGTTAATAATTTACAACAAAAATAGGAAAGATTGTAAGTAAAAAAAAAGTGCTAAATCACTTAAACTTTTCTTTCAATTTGTATATCTTGAACAAAAATCAACCAGAGTTTATGACTTCATTTCGATATAATAATTTATTGCATGTATATCTGAGAACTATCAGAAGCTTCTGGTTTTTTTGTTTTGTCTTGTTTTGTTTTGTTTTGTTTTGTGGTACCAGGAATCAAACTCAGGACCTTACTCTTGCCACGAAGGCTCTTGTGCCACTGAGTTATATCCCTGGGCCTATCCGGAGCTTCTGAAATCAGAACACCTTTCCAATAAGTTTCTGCCTGTAGAAAAGAGGGTGTTAATAAGCAGTGGTTACTGTGTTAACAGGTGAAGCAAACACCAAAAGAGCTGATAGCTACGCTGTTCATGACTAATGTTGTTAGGTCTTATAGTTTAGCTGTTCTATACAGTTGATTTCCCCTTTTATAATTTTCTGTTTCACAGAAACAAAAACAGGAAAAACATAGATACACAACTCTCCTAACACAGGCAACAGAATACAAAGGAAAGTGGCACAAACAAAAACATTCTGGGATCAAACGCTTCCTGCCAAAATGAGTCAAGTGGCCAAGAATTACATCGTCCTGCTCAGGTGTGTAGAGTTCACTATGAATGTTTTCATGTCAGAGAACAAGAAAAAGCATCAGCTGTGAATCTGGAGTCACCTAAAACCTTTTCTTTCTCCCCCAAATGCCTGTAGAACTTGGCTTACAAACCACTCTATCACTGTAAAAATAAATGAGAGGCTTGTGCATAATACCACAGAAATCCAAGTTAGTGGTGCATGGAAAGGGATCTGCTTTCCTATTCTCAGAGGACTGAATTAAGACATGAACTGCAGGGAATGCTTTCAAAATAACTCTGTTCATTATAGATGCTTTTGGAGAAAGAGTCCAAAATGTTCCGTGTCCCAAGGGCCACTGTGCTACACCACACGGTCTTTGGATTGACATCCCTAACAGTCAATTCACAGCAAGCCCGGCTCAAATCCCACAACAGCTCTGCTGACCAGAATATTTTTATCATAGCAAGGATCAAGAAAATGGCCTGAAATTGGTTGGTCATATATTAGCGATATAGTAAGGTTGGATACTCAAATCTATGAACTAAGTTTGTCCTCTCTCAGGAGTACAATGGTATCTCCCTCTATTGAGATGAGAGGTATAGAAAAGACAGCCATAAAATAAACATATACTATAGTTTAAGTTACACATGAGCTACATATGATAGATGTACAAAAAATATACAATTTCTGAGCCAAAAGGGAAAAAAGGTCTCAGCCAAAATTGTTTCCATGGAAGAAATCAGTCACAGCTAAAGTGGCTTGTGAATCACTTGACTTTTTTTTTTTATAAGATGCATAGTCAAGTAGTAAAAGAAATCACATCAAATTTCTACACCAAGATACAAGAAAAACTATATTTTGCCATAAAGAAAAAGATTTGAAAGTAATATGATATTACCTAATGGTCACAAGTATTCTCCTTATCCTAGAAACTCAAAATTCGTAGTTTGTATTTTCAGCTGTAAAACCTACTGCACTGTATCTGCCAATAATCAGTCTTGTTCCACTTTAAGCCCCATGTCCTGCACCATGATCCAATCTCCCTTCTTCCTCAGTCCACATACATAAAACACATACATACTCATTGTCATGAATTCAGGATAACATATAGGCACCATTAGTTCTGTTCCACAGTACACTAATACATGCTCCAAGAAATATTTTCTACTAAAAAATCAAATCTTACAAATTCATCAGTTACTCACCACAATATCAAAGGTAACACCTTCTTAAACTATCTAGCCCCAAAGGAATCTAACAATTAAAAGTTGTCTCAAATTTCTCAAGAAATTCTTTCACATTTTTATTTGCACATAGACAACATCTGGGTCATATGAAATTGAAAGAACTTGTGTGGAATTCCTGCGCAGTGATCTAAGACAGCAAAGCCACACGCTAATGGGAGAGATAGCCCAGTTGGAACACAGATTGGCATTTAGAGGGCTAAGCTCCATCCTGAAGGTGTAGACTTTTACTCAGTCTCCTCCCCTAACACCTGGGCAAGAAGTCTGCATTAATACTGAAGAACCACAGATTTGCAGGAAAGTAAAGTGAATTGGGATTCATTTCTATGCATAAATCCAATTACTCTAGAAAACTGCCTTAAGAGTAAAAATAGAAGATTTAGATGAAAAAAAAAAAGGAAAATGATTAAATTTTTTCTCACTAGACATCTCCCTTTATCTGTCAAAATCCTTCTGAATTCCACACTTTTTCAATGCTATCGAATCACTGTTTCTTCACTAGTGGTTGTACCACAAGAGAAGCATCTGAGGCCCTGAGATGTCATCAGAGGTGATTTCAACCCACCCTGCACTACCTGCCTCAAACCTTGAACTAGGAGAGCTGAATCTGTTTCTTCTCTCTTACTTAACAGAGAGGTACACACACTGTCAACACCCAATTAATAAACAGCGATATGAAGTCCTTGGAGGCCATCTGTGGTCCACTCCTGGATATCCTTCCCTTTGGCATGGCTTGCTATGCAGTGATTGATCTAGCTGCTATTCCCATTGAAAGGATGGAAAATATCTGACATTGCCCCCAAGTAGAGATAAAAACCTCTCTATGCAGAACCACCAGACTACCAAGGAGAAGAGTAGTAAGAAAAACAACTTCTTTTCACTGCTGTCAGAGACAGTAAAATTGTGCATAGCTTTTGATAAAAATGGGAGAGATGAATTGCAAAGAATTTATTCCCTCTTATATTCAAGTGAGTTTCTCCAAGGAATTTGAGGAGGCTTCTTATTGATCAATATGGCACTGCATGATATCCAGTTTCTTATTAAATATTGAGAGCACATATTATACTGTATACTTAAACATTAAGATAAAAACTTCAGCCACAAAGCACAAAGTATTTTCAAATATCTAGGCAACACAGACAGTTTTTTTCCTACTGGAAATAAAGGTATCTCTTTCTTCAGCTGTTGTGTTACTCAGTGAGATTTAACACAAAGGGGTCTAGAATTAAATGTACACATTTTTCTTTTATGTCTACGTTTCCACTTAAGAAGCAACAAAAGAAATCCTTCCTACTAGAATAATACATTATAAATGTGGCAAATAAACCTTGAGTTCATTAAGAATGAACCACTAGTTCATCTAAAGGAAATACTATTTTAGAAGTATCCTGTTGGTGTGTGCCTACATTTTTCTGGAGCCTGCCTCTTTTGCCAGTGTCTCTTCACTGTCCTTTCCCTATAGCATGAGAACTAAGGGTGAACACATGCCCTATTTTATTTTCTCTTTCATTAATTGAAATGAGTCTACTTTAGCTGTGCAGGATAAAGACAATGTCACCACGTGACTGGAGCAGTTATTTCATCACTGAGGAGGGGAGAGACCAAGTGTGAGGTTAAGAACAAGAGAGAGTTCGCAAAACAAAAACAAAAAAGACACAAGAACCACGTAACTCCAGACAGATTATGAATGATAATTGCCTTATTTTCTGATGCTGTTCCAGGTTCTCTTACTCCTTGCCCTACGTGTTCTTGATTTCCAGATGCAAGGGTTTGTTTGTTTATCTGAGTCTGAATGGATATCTGGAGGAACCAGAAAGCCCTCATCAGTCACATTTGTCATTTGTTAAATAGATGGAATGAAAGATACCCTGCGTGGCATTGTGGGACAGTTCATGATGGGAAAACATGTCTACTCCCCAGGAGAACATGTTTGAAGTAAATCTCAGCACACTGCATTGTAAATGCCCTCAAAGAGGTACACAGGTGTGTCATAGATGATCAAAGGTCAGTGCTGGGGTAGGAAACACTGCAAGTAAATCCTGATACCAGCTATGGGCCTGTTAACTACAAAGTAGCATTAACAACATCTTTGTGTCCCTCACAAATTTGGGTGAAAACCTTAACCCCCAAAGTGGTGGTATTTGGAGCTAGGGCCTTTGAGAGTAATCAGGTTTTGATAAAGTCGTGATGGAGGGAGTCCCATGATGGGACTGTCCTTATAAGAGGAAGAGACCAAGAGGTCTCTCTCCACCCTGAGAGAACATGGTGAGGACTGGCCGTGCCCAGAACCAAATCTGCAGGCATCTTGAGCTTGAGTATCCTGCTTCCAGAGCTTTGTGAAATAAATGTTTGCTGGCTAAGTTTCCCATTCCCAGCAAAGTGGCATCAGTCACGGTGCCCGCCTCTTTCTAAGTATACAGTAAATGCTGGCTGTCATCATTCCAGGAGAATGGCCACAGAAGGAGTAATTATGACTTGGAAGGAGCTTGTGGTTAGGGTTCACCAAGGGTGACACTTGAGCTGAGTACTGAAAGATGCAAATCATTTCAGAAGAAAAGACATTCTAGGCAGAGGAAATTGAAGAAGCAAAGATATAGAGATATTAAAATCCATATGGCCACATGAACTCCAGTAGAGAATTGCAGAAATGCATGGGGTGATAGGGTTGAAAGAAAACAAATGGTAAAAGCCTTTTAGTGCCAACGATGGGAATTGAACACTATTACGCAGGAAACAGAAGAATGTCAAAGACTAATCTTTTTAAATTGTGGAGAAATAATCATGTCTGAATTTGAGGAAAATGAAAGCATTAAAATATGATAATATTGAGGACAGAATAAAGAAAATGAGATCAGTTAGAATTCTGTTGTTATGGCCCCGGAATTTGCCCCTAACTACGTGATGGTTCTTACATCAAGAGGAATACAAAGTTGGTTTCTGCATTTGAGGACCAGATGTTTAAAATACCTAGGCTTACCCAAAGGCCATTTTATTCATGAATTTCTACATCTAAAACATATGTTCCACTCCTTAACACCCAGTTCAAGATACCCAGGGGGAAGAAACCATCCAAAAATGGGCTTCCTATATCCAGACCCTAATAATAGATAACAGATCTGCCTTAATGCCCATATCCAGGATTTACTAGAAGTTCCTAAACCACACCTGGCATATCAAAGACTGGTACTAGGAGGATACTTTGCCTATTTATTATTTATCCTCTGCTTTTTCCCAGGGTGGTTTTTGAAACAACATACCCTGAGGTATAAATGAGTCCATCCACTGTTCTCCTGAGAATCTAAGAACTACCATAAAGAAAAGCACCTCTAAGTTATAGGCTCATCCTAGATTCCTATACTCAGAATGTCTTCCTCTGGGAAATTCACACAGGCTTACATTTTTGTTCTTTATAATGAATAATGGCAAAAGAGTAAAATAAGGGATTAGATTGAAGGAGATTGGAGCTCAGCTAAGCAAAAGATGAAAAAGACTAAGACACAGCCCAATAAAACAGTGAAGGAAGGAAACAGCATTGAGTCTGTGAGCACAAAGGAAGAGTTTTGCAAAACGGAATCAGATTTTTAAAAAGCAGTCAGAAAAGAGAATATAATAAGAAAAACCTCCAGGAAATGTAAAATAAATTCTGTTAAAGTCCATGCAGGATTTTTGTAGAAACTAATGAACCGGTTCTAAATTCTTATTGAAATCCATATAACTCTAGAGAGGGCAAAACAAAATTGAAAATAAAAAAATTCAAAGTGGGAAAATTTACACCACCTAATTTCAAAATTTATTAGTAAAGCTACTATAATCTATGCAGTATAATGTGGCCTACAGATAGACAAACATACTAACTAAACAGATCAAAGTTTAGAATTTTCTCCACACATATGTGCTTGATTGACTTTTGATCAAGGAATAAAGACAAATCAGTGGAGCAAAGATAATCTTTTCACTATGTGGTGCTGAAAGAATTGAGCAACCAGATCTTTAGTCAGTTGGTTAGTTGGTTAATAGTTAGACAGACAGGTATCAGACCACATAAACCAAAATTTCAACTCAAAATGAATCATACACCTAACTGTCAAGCCTAAACTAGAAAACATAAGAGAAAATCTTTTGATCCTGAGTTGGGCAAAAATTTGTAACACATGATTTCAAAATTGTGTCCCATAACATTTGTACTTCATCAAATTAAGAATTTCTCTTTTAAAAGAGATTGTTAAAGAAGGGCTGAGGATATCACTTAGTGGTAGAGCACTAACATGAGTGAGATCATGGTTTCAACCCTAGTAGAGTACAAAGCAGAAAGAGAGAGAAGGATGGTAATGGGATGAAAGGAAGAAATTCTAAGAAATTGAAAGACTTGAAACAAATAGACTATAAGAATATACTCATATTTGCAAATCATATCTCAAAAAAGACTTGCATATAGAGTATATGCAGATGAAATAGCACATGAAAAGCCAAGCAATACACTAGCCAGTAGGAGATGCAAGTTAAAACCACAATAAGCTATCATTGCACGATTACTTGAATGTCTACAACTGAAATAACTTACCCTACCAAGCAAGGACAAGAAAGTAGAGAGAAGAGAATTCTATACACTGGTGTTAGGTATGGAAACTGGCATGGCCACTCCGGAAAATAGTTTGGCAGTCTCTTAAGCTATCTACCATACCCACCGCATCACCAATGGATACACTCTTAGAAATTTACGTAAGAGCAACAGAAACATCCCTCCATACAAAAACTGAAGAGTTATCACTATAGCTAAGTAAAACAGCTAGAAGCTGGGAAAACCCCAAATGTCCAACAGCAGGTGAATAGGTAAAAAACTTGCTATTTATCTGTGCAATAGAATCCTGCTTAGCAATAAAAATGAATACCATCCTGATATCTATAGGAACACAAATGAATCTTAAAGTAGTTATCTTGAGAAAGAAAAGCCAAGACAAAAAGCAGAGTACTTATCATATTATTTCATTTATAGAATACTGTAGAATATCAAACTAATTCATAGTGATAGAAAGCAGACTGATGATTTTCTAAGGCTAGCAGGAGGGAGAGGACCAGGAAGGAAGAGCTACAAATATCATAATAATGGACGATTCATGAAGCTGACTCTGACAAGAATTTCACAAATGTGTTCCTGTGACTAAACTTAGCAATTGCGCATTTTAAACATGTGAAATTTATTGTATGTCAATTATAACACAATAAAACTACTTTAAAAATAAAAACCACAATAAGATACCATGACAAAAATACTTCCGTGGCTAAAATTAAAACTAAATTAAAAATCAAATGCCAAATGTTGGCAAGTATTTTGCACAATATGAATACTCATTTTTAGCTGGCAGGATAAAAATATAACAATAACTTTGAAAAACTGAAAGTCTCAATGCAGTTAAAAATTTATCAACTTTGTAACACAGAAATTTCACACATAGGCATTTCCCCAAGACAAACAAAAAACATTTTTCCCTCAAAAAAAAAATCCCTTTGGAAATAGAACTCATACAGCAGGTTTGTTCTGGCTAAGAATTAGAAAACATAAATGTGTATCAACTAGGAAACAAATAAGCAATGGGTACTACTTAGCAGAAAAAAAATGAATAACCTGATCATATGCATAGCAACACTCATGACTCTCAAAAGGTCATTGCTGTTCAAGAGAAGCCAGAAATGAAAGCATACTGTTTTTATTCTACTCACATTATTTCAACAACAGGTGAAATCAAGTACAGTAATATTTACAGTGGGAAAAGAGAAAAACACAGGCTGAGGATGGACATGAGAGAAATTTCTGGGATGATACAAATACTCCATATTTTCATAGGGGTGTGGATCATGTGTATGTATCAAAAGTCAGAATTGCACATTGAAAATATGAGCTCTTCATTGTATGTAAATTAAGCCAAAATTTATAAAAATGAATCATTTTAAAGACTTTAACAATTTATGCCATTAAATTGTAACATATGAAAATATGTAAGAATATCAAATATAGGATATGAAAAGGACATATTCTTAGACTAGCAAATAGCACTTGAAAACAGATTCTTAAAAAGCTGAATAGACCCATAACAAATAAAAAGAATGAATAAATGATTTTTAAAATTGTACAAAGAAAAGTCCAGGCCAAATATCTTTACTTTTAAATTCTATCAAATTTAAAGAATAATTAATATAAATCTTCATAAAACTCTTTCAGAATGTATAATAAAGACCAATTTCTAACTCATTCTATGAGGTTAATATTAACCTGGTACTCAAACCATACAAAGACATTGCAAGAAAAGAAGACTAGAGGCCATCATCTCAGAAATATAAATTCTCAAGAATACACCACCAAACTAAACCTAGCACTATATCAGAACGGTTGTACTGCATGATCAAGTGGGATTTACCCTAGGAATGATAGATTATTTTAGTGTCTGGAAATCAATTAATATAACATACAACAAAAGACAAAAACAACATAATCATCTCAATAAATAACAGAAAAGTACCTGAAGACATTTTCTTAATAAAATAAACTGGGAACAGAAGGGAATTTCTTCATCCATGAGAAATCAGATATAACATTAGAGCTGATGCTGAACACTGAATCCTTTTACACAGAGGTCCAGAAAATAAGGCAACCACTTCCACTTCTATTCTACTTCTACTGTACAGGAAGAAGTGATACCATGTTAATTTACAAATAACTTTATCTTATATAAGAACCCCACAGAAAAACTATTATGACAAGTAAACATTATTATCAAGGTTTCTAGATTCCTCAATACATAAAAACCAATTGCTTATGTGTACACTAACAAGCAACAATCTCAAAATAAAATTAAGGAAATAATTTAATTTACCATAACATCAAAAAAGTGTAGAAGTTTTAGGGATAAATTTAACAAAGACATGAAGTGAAAGATTTTTTAACTGAAAGCTATAAACATTTTTGGAAGAAATTAAAGAAATATCCAAAAAAAATGGAGAGATAGCCCATTTTCATAAGTGAAGAGACAATATTTTTAAGATCTTCAGATTCAGCACGTCAAATACCAGTTAGCTTTATTCCAGAATTTTATTAAATGTCCCTAAAGTTTGCAGAAAAGTAAATCCAAAGGATTTAGAATACTCAAAACTATGGTCTTCTTTCCTGATAACAAAATTGGAAGACACATCTACCTTGATGTCAAAATTACCACAGAACCTCGCTAATTAACGTGGTGTGGTACTACCAGAAGGACATGTGGTAGGCAGAATAATGGCCTCTTCACAGATATCCCTGGACCCTGGAAATACATCACCATACATATGCAAAATGGAATTTGAATGTACAGTTAAGTTAAGGATTTTGAAAGATAAGGGGATTATCCTGAATTGTCTGGATTTGCCGAGTGTAATTGCAATATCCCTTTATCTGAAAGAAAAAAATGAGAAGATATAACAGTGGAAGTAGAAATCACAATAATGCAGTTACAGACTCTGAAGATGACAGAACACACAAATAAGGAATATGTTCTAGCAGCTAGAAAAGGTAAGGCTCATGTGATTAGTTTAACCCAAGGGACAACTCAGATTTCTGACCCTCAGAACTATAAGATAATAAATTTGTATTGCTTTAAGTCATTAAACTTGTGGTAATTTGTTATAGTACCTACACAAAAGTAATACAATAAATATTCAATAAGTAAAATAGAGATTCCAGAAATAAGCTTATATTATCAATTGATTCTCAACCAGTTGCCAAGAATATGTAAAGAAAAATTAGTAGGATCTTCATTGCTTGGTTCTTTGTTTTTGCGTGTTTGTTTACAGTACTGAGAATCAAGCCAAGGGCCTTGAGCATGCTACATAAGTGCTCTACAATGAAGAAAGAATAGTATTTTCAACAATTGATGCCAGGACAATTAGATAACCAAAGAATGAGCTTGAATCCCTACCTCAAACCATACATACAAACTAATTAAAAGTATAACATAAACCTCAAAGGACAAACTAAATCTATACAATTCTTCAAATAAGATATAAGAATAAATTATTATGACCTTGGGTTAATCAATAGTTTACTCCATGTGATTCCAAAATTACAATCATATAATAAAACAATTAAATAATTTAAAATAATCATAAGCTTTTGTTCATTAAAATATCATCCAAAAAGCAAAAAGAAAGCTCATGGAATAAGAATAAATACTTGCAGATTATTTACCCAAAAGAGGATTTGTAACTTGATATATATAATTTCTACAACTCAATAATAGAAAGATAAATTAATTTTTAAAATAAGCAAAGAACTTAAATAGATATTTCTCCAGGATACACAAATAGTCAAAAATACATGAAGGATACTCAATATCATTAGACATCCAGGAAATGTAAATAAAATACACAATAAGATGCTATTTCATACCATCAGGATGATACAAATCAAAAAGACAGCATTAGAAACAACCAGTGAAAGAAGTGAAATTGGCATATTCCTGAGTTACTACTGGAACTGTAAAATGGTATAACACTTGAGAGAGTACTTTTGCTGTTCTACACAGTGTCAAGAATAGTGATACCACATAAATCAGTAATTCCACCATTTCCTTACCTGGTAATCTACTTCTTTGTTCAGGAAAAGAAAAACAGCTGTAAAGTTCTGACGCACCCTACAACACAGATGTACACTGAAAACATTATGCTAAGTGAAAGAACCCACTTACAAAAGACAGGTATGTAATTCTGCTTACATACTAATACAATTGATACAGTGAAGGGGAGGGACACAGGAAATAAAAGGTACTTAGTACCCAAACATGTCCTATGCTATTGTCTCCATTGAGTAAGCCCAAATAAAAATATAAAGTTACAACCAGGTATGGTAGTACATGGAGTATAGGAGTATCTCAAGTTCAAACTCAGCGCAAACAATTTAGCAACTTAATGAAACCCTGTCTTTGGAAAAAAAAAATCCCAAAGAAGGTTAAGTGATAGATAAAATGGCAGAAATGCAGAGTCTATGGACTTCTTTGTGTGTGTGTGTGTGTGTGTGTGTGTGTGTGTGTGTGTGTGTGTGTGTGGTTTTTTTTCTGGTACCAGGAATCAAACTCACAACCTTGAACTTCCCAGGCAGGCGCTGTGCCGCCGAGCTAAATCCCCAGCCCAGAGTCTGAGGACTTCTAAGAGCAGCTGTAACAGCTTCAAGCATGATGGGAGGCTTAATGGAAAAGAGACTTTGCTCAGAGTGAGACATGAAATTTGCATCTTCAAAAATCCATGTATTGAAACGATTCAGGATACAACTTCCGGAAAGTAGGTCTCCCATAGAGTGGAGATGTATTAACTGGAGGAAAGCAGCTAGAGATTGAAAATTAAGGGCACACTATAAGTGCATAGAAGCACTCAGGTCTGGCAGGAGTGGGGCAGGGGTGGGCAGCTGTAAATGTGTGCTGCTCACGATCTTCAAACACTTGAAGAAGGCAAAGGAAACAAGTCAGTGAGCAGAGAGGGTGGCATCATCTGAGGACAGCAGGCTCTTAGCGGCTGGACAGGAATGATGAGGAGCAGGGAGACAGAAGACCCCAGCTCTGCCTTGCACCCAGCACCGCCCACGTGCTAGGACCGGTACACAGGCCTCAGCAAGGAGGGGCGTCCCCCAGCCCTCAAAGATGCCTGCTGGAAGGGCAAGCAGGGTTTTGATAGGCAGGAAAAATTGATGAAAAGAAAGAAAACTCTGGCTTGGGAAGGAATAGACTGGTTGTTTCGGGGGCTCTTTGTTTCATTTCATTTAAAACATAATAGGAGAATCTATGATTAGTGATAAACCTGATCAAATAAATTACATGAAGCTAAATTTTGCAGAGCCTTGCTTTGAAAGTTAATAAGCCCCCACCCCACTCTGGGTTTCTACAGTCACTAAAGGTTTTTTTATCAAGGAGATAATATATTGGAATTCATGTTTAAAATAGTTAGTTAGAATGGAAAGTCTCAACAAGCCACTTAGGAGACATAGCTTAAACTGGAGGAACGAGAAGTAAAAACAGGAAAACCTGAAGCCAAAGACATTTCAAAGAAGGATTTGTATAATATTATTTTAATAGAACAAATTGAAATGCTTTATTGAATAGTTATTATATATTATTTTCCAAAAATACTTCATAAATTAGATTAGACCAGAACCAGAACTGACATTTCCAAAACTATTAAACCAGAACAAACTGAAAAAATATTCATAAAAATAACCTAACACATATCTGCCTCTTTTTTTCATGCAGTCACCATTTGAATGTGTGTTATGTGCAAAACTCTATATTAGATTTATTTTTCCTTTGGCAGGCAAATTATTCCTGACCTATAATTTCATTTGTTCCTGAACTACTATTTACAAACCCTAATTCTAAATCCCCAGGAGAAGAATCTGGAATAAACTTTCTATATTTATGACAGTCTTAGAATAAACATTAAGGAATAATAAGGAATAATTTTAATATATGAAAATATTTTTAATTTAGTACTTTTAGTGGTAAATAGGGTGTTAGTGGTTTTGTTCATAGAAAAATAGCTGGAAAATTATAGTCACATCTTTTTGTTGATGATCTTTGGTAAATCTGTTTTCTTCTTTCAATTTTCATCTTTTGATCCATTGTAGAATTTGCTCCAGGAAATGAAAGTCTCCAGAGCAGTAATAGGAAAGCAAATTCAGAAGTGTTCTCTAAACTATTCTTGCTCAAAATCTACTAGATTTGCTTTACCAAATAATCCTTGCCTCCAGAAAACAGGTGTCCAACATTTTGGATTATCTAGGTCAAATGGAGTAAAGTAGAATTGTCTCAGGTCACATGTAAAACATGCAATTAATGTGCATAAGTAAAAAGCTTCTTTATTTCTTACATTTTAAATTATATACTAAATTGTTTTACAAAGTAACACAAACCCAAGTTTACTAATTATGCAAAAAAACCCTGTGTGCCCCTAACAACCTTGAACACCTATCTCCACAGGCACGCACACTCACAGGTAGGCTGGGATACTATTATTGGGTACATAGGTTTCAATTAGAACATGTGTGGCTGGCACAGGAGGTGGAGTTGGTCTGCATTACTTCTCCTTATGCAGCCTTCCTCTGTCACCTTTCCATTTATTTCCTGCAGAAAACTCCACAATCAAGTCACAAAAAAAACGCTAAAAATTACATCATATTGGCAAAGCTTATGACCTTGTAAGCCCACAGTACCAGCTGCCAGGGCCCCACGTGCCTTGTGGACCAAGGTTAGACACATCTGGGCTAGCGGGAACAAGACACCATCACTGTGCTCTTTATCATTAACCACTTCAGAAAATTTTTTAAAAAGTAGAATGAATTTGATTTTGAAAGCAAATAAAAAAAAATCCAACAATCAGTAGAATGAAGAATTATCTTTAAGAATAGAAACGAGTGGCCAAGTGTAGTGGAACACACCTGAAATCCCAGCACTTGGGAGACTGAGGCAGGAAGATCTTCAGGAGCTCAAAGCCAGTCCAGTCTACCTAGTGAGTTCCTAGGCCAATCTGGACTACACAATAAAAAAGTAGAAACTAATGAATGATTTAGAAGAATTCTTAGATATTCTAATCATCAAATACAAAAGACTCAGGTTTACAGAGGCAAATGGATTCAGTTAAAAATCAAAGATCTGGGGCCTGGTCCAACAATCCAAGCATTAAAAAAGAATTCCGATTACTGTGTAAATTGTAAATATATCTGCCTTCCATAATTCCATACTCCATTCTAATGAAGTTTTTAAAAAATACTTCGGTGTAACAAAACCCACTAGAAAAAAAATTGCAGGCTAAGATTCAATGAGCAAAAAGAGATTTTGCTTCAAAGTACACTTTCTAAATACAAAACAGAAGTTTTCTTTTCAGTGGCTGCTTCTTCCAGGGTAAAAGCTGGTGTTTACTGTGCATTTCTCATCACAGAAACCCATGTGGCATTTCTCTCTCCTCTGCCACATGCTCACACAGGATGACTTATCTGAATCCACAGGCTAAGAAACAGACTACTAACCAAGACTACATCAACGCCAGGATTCCACCTGCTTCGTTAACAGCCAATGCTGACTTCCTCTTCAACTTCTATACTTCCTGACCACAATGCTGTCTAGGTACCCACAATTTTGTTTTTTTGTTCATTTGATTGTTTAAAAGAGAAAAAGACAATAAAAACAATGATACAAAATGCTTGCAAGGCAGGCACTGTGCCACTGAGCTAAATTCTCTGCGCAATGCAAAATTTCCCCAAACAAGATAGTAGGGGAGTAACAATGGTTAATACATTGCATATTACAATTTTGTTTCTAGTATAACACACTATTTTAGGATACAAATGGAAATGACAATGGGCTCTCTCTTGCATGATGTGGTAAATAAATGCAATATTTTGTTAATTAAGGGACTGAGTACACAGGGAATTGCAATGTATACTAAGAAATGCATGGACATAAAACCCACGTCATATTTGCCAAGAGCGGAGGACAGACAATAGCACCAGTGGAACCGGAAAGACAGAAGACTTGGTGTATTGTAGATAAATGATTAAAGCATGGACAATGGCTCATTTGCAGTTCCTACCTTCCAGAGAAACACTGTCCTTCCTTATAGGTGTGCTCCTGGGTCAGGTGGTGCACCCAGTTTTACTGGTTGATTCTCAACATCAGGGTTTCTCTGATTGTGGGGATAGTGTCCTTGATTTTAGGTCTATAATTTTTTTTCCTCTCAACATTTTTCCAGGCTAAGATGAGGCACAGAGTAATAACTGTTTGATTAATTTGCCAGTTTTCTCTAAGCCTCTAAGAGATTTCCTCATTTTATGGGACAGAATCTTTACAGTCTTCAAATCAAACATTTGCCATGGTTGGGTAGTGACTGAGGTGGGGCCCACTCCTACATCAAATTGTTGAGATCAAGCCAGGCTTCATATATCCCTCTTCAGAGGACCTCACAGCAAGTTACACTCCCCTGCCAAGTTTCTCATCTTTACACCGAAAACAGGCACCACGTGTACTTGGAAATCATTGTAATTGCATCCTGGAGTAGGACAGCATTTTAAAAAGTTTACTGCTGACTCTAGAAGAAATTTAGAGACAATGAAAAAAAAATTACATTTGCTTCTTTCTAAGAAATTACTCTAAATCCAAGTATATGAAATACTATTAAATCCCTGCCCCTCTCTGCCCAAATATGCTGCTCTGGAATTCTCCAGGGGCTGTCCTACCCCAACAGAGAAAATGTATTTGTCCATTTCTTGCCTACCCCCCACGTCTCCATGTTTTGTACCCAACAAGGCCTTCACTCTTCTGACTGTGCACCTGCTCCCTTCCAGCTCCTCTTTGAGGCATAGTAGAGCCTCCCTGAGCACTGCTATCTTCCTAATGTCCCTCTCTTTCCATTCTGGAATCTTAGCAGGAGTGCCTAATCATCTTTCTTTAATATCAGTAGATTAGTAATGCACTTAGTAGTGACAGACTTTGGTTGCACCAGTGAACACAACTGTCCATGTCCATTCCTGCACCTCCCAATTCTTTTCCCAGTGCCTGAGTCAGTAACTGGTGATCACCCTATTCAGGGATGCCAACATTATGTGGCCTACACCCACTGTAGCCACTGCTCTTTCTAATGCTAACTTTGTGGCCACAAGAGAAGAAAATTATATGAAATCTGCTTCACTTGAAATATCTTTTTAAATATTTTTAAATATCCATTTTAAAGATGTATAGGTGGGGAGGATCATTCACTGTGGAATGAAGAATGCTTCCCTCCCTAACAGCTCTGCCTACTGTGTATTCACTGTCTTCTTGCAAGGCGCTGGTATGGGTGATGAAGTACTTACCTGACACTGGTTGGTTTTTTGAAACTCAAAAGACCTTGTATATTGAAAAGCTATTTTCGTTTATTTTTGAGTGGAATGTATTTGAGTGAGGTAAACTTATGGGGTTTGTGGTAAATTTGAAACACTTATTCTGCTCCATAGTCTTCTATGGATTGCTTGGTTAGGGGATGATATTTAACTTGAGATTCATTCACCTCTACTGTAACAATAATAATTCTTGAATGCTAATTTCAAACCTAAATTGTTGGTCACCTCATGTGGAATTATTGCTATGAGTAATCCACTGAACATATGATAACTGATGCAGATACCTTTTAGGGATGGGAAAGTTTCTTTCTCTCCTTTGAAATTACTCATTGGTGATTACGTCCATGTCATGATATCTGTATGCATCTTAATTTTGTTAAATGCTTTTAAATTATTTACTTTTTACCTAATTTACTTATATTGAGAACAATGTGGTATTTCCATATAATTGTACTCCCTTTCATGGCCGGCACTCCAAATGCAGGTTCTTTACTCTGTTACCAAGAGCAGTTTTCTTAATGAGCTTGCTTAAGGTTTCAGAGACATTGTTTGGATAAGCTCAAATTTGTCATTTAATATTTCAAGATTTATTTCAAGAGAGTAAATAAAATATTTTATTTTCCTTGGGAATTCTTTACCAAGATATTTATTGCATGGGGCTCACTGTGATTTTCTTTAACAAAATTGAGAACCTGTGATTTTCTTTAACAAAATTGAATCTTCATTCAGTCATGCACTAAAGAAGAGACCTGTGCTGGCATGTGAAGGCCACAGAACATTAGATACTGAACTTGAACTTGGAGAGTTTAACCAGAGCCTATTGATTCTGTGAGAGTCTACATATTAAAAGTTGTGTTGGTTTTTTTTTTTCCTTGTACTGAAGGTTGAACCCAGGCCCTTTGCACTGAGCCTACCTCAAGCGTTTTCAATTTTTGAGACAGGGTTTCACTAAGTCACTAAATTGCCCTGGCTTGGTTCAAATTTATGCTCCTCCTGCCTCAGCCTCTCAAAGTGCTAGGATTGCAGGCATGCAACACTAAACCCCTCTCAAAAGCTCTTACTGTGACTTGTAATGTGCATTGGTTCCACCTCCCAAATGAACCACAAACACGTGCAGCCCAGAGTCATGAAGTCTAGGAAGTGAGCACAGAAGAAAAGAACAAGCATTGTATCTGGTCCTGGACCAGACTGGACACTACAAGATGGTTTCAGGTGCCTAAGGGCAGGCAATCTCATCTGCATCTTCTCCTTCAGTAGCCATCAAAGTGTCCCGTGATTTCCTTAGCTCAGCATCTGTCCCCACTTTAGAAGCACCTCGTGCTGCCTCTGGACTTAAGATTTCCACACCACTTGCTGAACTGGCTACTATGCACAGGCATCTGCATGAAACATGGACAGTCAAGTGCAGAGGCCTGGGGTGCATGGGTGCTCTACTCCACCCTCTGGGCTGACCATCCCTGACTAGGTCACTCCTTGGCCTGGATATAGTTTGTCTCCCAAAGCTCATGTGATAACAACTTGGTCCTCAGTGTGGCAGTGTCAAGGGGCAGTGGAATCTTTAAGGGACAATAGATCACAGGGGGCCCCACACCCATGTAGGGATTAACGGAGTCACCACATGAGTGGGTTAGTTACCAGCAGGCAAGGTTGGGTCCAAACAAGCCAAGCTTCTTCTCAGCCCCTGGATGCATGCCCTCTCTCCCACATGTGCCAAATTATTATGCACAAAGACAGGAAGTCAGTGTGGGAGGATAGTTTCTGGAGGGGATAGTATGGGAAGAAAATGAAATATAGGAGACGAATGAGTGATAAAGGACACAAAGACCTCAAATATGGCAGAGGCTGGAGGCAGCATATGATGAAGAATGTCTCACAGGAAGGGGTGAAAACTAGGGTCTCTCATTTCTAAACCCCTACACAGCACAGCACCTGCTGAAGAGTTGATCCATGAATACCGCTGAAACAGTAATTAGGGACATCTGATATTCAGCTCTTAAATTACATTTTACATTGTCTAGAAGAAACCCACTTTAAGTATAAACTCAAAGATCGGTTGGCTGTGAAGCATTATAGTGATGTTTCAGAGAGAATTAAGGTTTATTGCCATATACATTGCAAACTCAAAGCCAGCTACTAAAAAACTAAGTAAAAGGGCTGCATGGGTGGCATGTAAAGCTCTTCTCTCTCACTCTTCACTCTCCACTCTCAGTTCTCATACACTGAAAACTCCCAACATGCAAATGCCTTGTTAAGGGCAAGGGGGTCAAGTTGGGAATCACAAGGAAACAGGCTAAACAGAACATTCAAGAAAGCTCAGAGTCTTCAGGGGTGAAATTTGATAGAATGGAGGGTCCCCTGCCACAGGAGCTTTGTTGCAGCAGAGAACACGGAAAAGCCAGCTTCAAAAATAACTGGTGGAGAACACTGGGTAGGCTACAGAGTAAAAGGTAAAGGCTTAAACAAATTGATTTCAATGCCAGGATAACCACACCTGACTTATTTATTATGCAGTGAATCATATAATTATAGACAATGTTTACAACTCAAAAATGATGATATAGTCCAGGGAAGACAAGTACTTTTATCTCATGAGCTATTCCAATCAGCAGCATCTTCCTGGAATGCACAGTTGAACATATTTCCAAGGGTACAGCCTAGGCCAAAGGCAAAGAATGTAAACCAATATCAGGAAAGCACAGGGAGAGAAGTGAGAGCCAGGAAGCCAAAAAGGGATTTAGTCCAAACACCTCACTGACAAGAAAAACATTCTCGTTTATTTTTCAGTGTACCAAGATTGAATTAGGAAGAAACAGAAAGCCTGAACATACCAATGCCAGAGGGATTGAAATAGTTATTAAAATTCTCCAAACAAAGAAAAGCCCAGAATCTAACAATTTCACAGATGAATTCTACCAAACAGTCAAGGAATACTAGTCCTTTTTAAACTCTCCCCACAAAATAGAAATAGTCCTTTTAAACTCATGTTATGAGGCCAACATCATCTAGATACCAAAGCCAAAGACACCACAAGAGAAGAAAACTGTGAGCCGATGTCTCTAATGAAATAGGTAGGAACATCATCAATAAAATCCTAATCCAAACACAACAACACATCCAATAGATTTTACATCATGACCAGGTGGACTTTATCCCAAGTGGGCTTAACATATACAAATCAATCCATATGACAAACCACATTAACAGAGTGAAAGATGAAAATCACATAATCTCAATAGATGCAAGACACACATTTCACAAAATTTAATATTCTTTTCCTAATAAATATTCTCAAAATTTTAAGCATAGAAGGAAATTTCCTCGATATAATAAAAGGCCATTTCTGGAGAGACCAGAGTTAAAATTATAATCAGTAGGGGGCTGGGGATTTAGCTCAGTGGCACAGCACCTGCCTGGCAAGCACAAGGTTGTGAGTTCGATTCCTGGTATCAGAAAAAAAAATTGCAATCGATAAGGAAAAGCTAAGATCTGGAAAAAAAGATACCTATTCTCTCTTTCAGCAGATTTAATGTTTCCATTTTAATATTTAGATCTTTGATCCACTTTGTTTTTAGTTTAATGCTTGGTGATAGACAAAGGGATAGTTTTAGTTTTCAGGATGCGGAAAGGCAGTTTTCCTAGCACCATTTATTAAAGAGGATATCTTTCTTCCAGTAAATGTGTTTGGTCCCTTTTTCAAAGAAAAGATGACTGAATGTGTTTGAAGTGGTTTTTGCCTCTTTTAATCTGTCCCATTCATCCTCAGGTCTGTTGTTTTGTTTTGCTCTGTTTTGCCAGTACCATTCTGTTTTTATCACAGTAGCTCTGTAGTGTAATTTCAAATCAAGGATTGTCCTGGCTCTATTAATATGGTGTATTACATTTATTGATTTCTGTATGTTGAGCCATTCCTGCAGCTATGGGTTGAATCCTACTTGGTCATGGTATATAATATAGCTGATGATTTGCTGCATTCTGTTTGCTAGTACCTTGTTGAAGATTTTTGTATATATGTTGATTAGGGAACTTGGTCTATAGTTCGCTTTTTTGATTGGGTCTTTCTCTGGTTTTAGTATCACAAAAATACTTACTTCCAGGAATGACTTTGGGAATATTGCTTCCCTTTCAATTTCATTAAAGACTTTCATCCTTAGTGGCATTAGATCCTCTATAAATTTCTTATATAATTCAGCAGTGAATCCATCAGGACCTGGGTTTTTTGTTGGTAAGTTATTAATCACATTTTTAATTTCATTGACTGATATTGAGTTGCTTAGCATTTTTGTTTCTTTTTCATTCAGTTTTGGCAATTTATATATATCCAGAAATCTACCCATTTCTTCTGTGTTTTCTATCTTATTAAAGTAAAGGTTCTTAAAGTAAGTTTTGATGATCTTCTGGATTTCCACAGGATCCAAGGTGATTTCACCCTTTTCACTTCCAATTGCATGAATTTGAGTTTTTCCTTTCCTTTTCTTGATAAGGTTAGCTAAGGATTTGTCAATTTTATTTAATTTTTCAAAGAACAAACTCTTCATTCATTTTTTGTACTGTTTTCTTAGTCTCAATTGAATTAATTTCTACTCTGATCTTTATAATTCCTTTTCTTATATGAGCTTTGGTTTTTTTCTAGATTTTGATTTGGTTTTTTTCTAGAAGTTTAAGGTTCAACATTAGGTTGTTTATTTGAAATCATTCTGTTTTCCTGATGTGAGAATTCACCATTAATTTTCTCTTATGACTGCTTTCATTGCATCCCATAAGTTCCAGTGCGATGAATCAGCATAATTTCTTCCTTAATTTCATCTGTGACCCATTTATCAATTCATTGTTCAGTAGGGTGCTAATTTCCACATGTTTATGGAGTTGTTGTGGTTTCTTTTGCCATCGATTTCCAATTTCATTGCACTATGGTCAAATAATGTGCATGGGATAATTTCAACTCTTTTGCATTTACTTAAGCATGTTCTCTGAACTACTATGTGGTCTATTTTGGAGACCATCTCATGTGCTGCTGAGGAGAATGTGTATTCTGATGTTGTTGAGTTGAACACTCTGTAGACATCTACTAAATCCATTTGTTCACAGATTTGGTTCAGTTCTGATATTTCTTTGCTTATTTTATTGTCTAGTTGGTCTATTTGTGGCAATGCAGTATTAAGGTCCCTCATTATAACTGTGTTTATTTGATTTTTCATATTTATTTTATATAGGTGGGTACCCCTGGTTTTGGTGCATATATATTTATGATTGTTATCTCCTCTTCTTGAAGTTTTACCTTAACAAGTATGTAGTATCCTTAATTATCTCTTTTGATCAGTCTTGGCTTGAAGTTAACATTGTCTGTGAATAGAACAGCTACTCCTGCTTTTTTTCTTGGTTCCTGTCACATGAAGTATTGTTTTCCATCCTTTGACTTTCAATCTATGAATTTCTTTTCAAGTTAAATATGTTTTTTAAATGCAGCATATTGTTGGATTTTTATTCTTGATCCATTCTGCCAGTCTATTTCTTTTGACTGGTGGATTGAGAACATTTATTTATGTTGATGGCTATAACTGATATGGAAGCATTTTATTTCTCCATTAATTCTGAAAGATAATTTTGCAAGATGCATCAATCTGAGTTGGAAATTGTCTTCTTTCAGGACTTGAAATACTTCATTCCAAGATCTTCTTGACTTAAGGGTTTGTGTTGAGAAGTCTTCCTTTGTGCCCAGATCAGGTGAAAGGAATGATGCTTGAGTGAGGGGGTTGTCTGCCTAGGCTGAGGCAGCTCAGAAAGAGCTGGGAACCTTGACCATGGCCTTGGAAGAAGTCTCTCATTGCTGCCTTTCTAGCTGCTTGATCAGATTTGTAGTTTTTTCTTCAGGTTCTTTTAAAACATTTAATAAATACTTTTAGGGAAGAGATTGGACAAGGAAAAATAAGTGGAGAGAAGGTCACACCAAACAAAAACCATATAAAAGCAAAGGCTTTAATACAAAAGAGAGCAAGATACTTTAAGGTAGTAAAGGCACTGTCAGCAAGCAGAGGAAGAACCCCAAAGTCAAGAAATGCCATAAAGTCCTTGTGTGCCACTCAAGGGGACCTGACTGCCCAGCAAATATTTTTAGAGCCACTAAAAGGTTTTGAGCCAATAATGATTGAACTACCACTGTGGTTATAATGTGGACACTGGGTTGGAACAGGAGAGGTAGTTCAATGACAAGCCGTCTAGGGTCAGGGCAGATGGGGAGAGGTGGACAGGCTCAGAAGAGGCAGAAAAGATACAGTGATGTCTTCTTTACCAACTAATGACCATGTCCAGTGGACTCTGTCCTTCTTCCAACACCTTCTTGCTTTCTCAGGAATTTGCTTTTGAGGAGCACTGACTACAACAAGTGAAGGGAATTAGTTGGTCTCTTGGATGTTTTTCTCAAGACTGAGGTAGCTTGAATGCTTGTGGCACTCTGGCTCTGTCCTGCCCTCACACATATGACCAATTTCCAGCTCCAGACACTCCCAAGATCACTCTCTTCTCTGTTTTGTTGTATAAGTGATGGGTGTTTTGTTGAAGTTGGAGAAGCTGTGCTTGAAGGGCATAGTCCAAAAATCCTTAACAGTAGCCAGTTATCAGTCTAGCTGACAATTGTCAGAAGTTGGTGATTTGAAACTTTTACAGCTAGCCTATTATTGTGGCATTGTTTGTCACAACTCAGGGTTACATTTTTCTGCTGGATGTTTAAGATCAACTTAAAGTGAGACCTGTATAGATAAAAATTAACTTCTTGCTATCTACCAAGGTCAGTTAAGTCTTCTGAGAAATCACCTTGCAACCATGTACAGCACCTCTTAGAACTGTCAGTGTCTGCCTTCTGGATGAGTCATGGCCATTGCTTGACCAAGATGCTTTCTGTGAAACTTGAGAGACTTTTTCTCTCCAGGTGACTCTCCTTAGGCATACTATATTTCATGAATCACTTTCCTCTGTGGTCCCATAATCTCTGTTATCAGAAAATCAGGAATCAACTGAGTTACAGGATGTCACATCAGAGGTCATCTTATGTCCTGAGTCCTCATTGACCTCGGATGGCCAGGACAAAAACATTGGCTATACTCTTCTTAGCCCAATCTGTCACTCTAGTTTTTCATCTCCAAATCTCAGTTGTTAAACATCCAGAAGGGAAGATTAATAACATTACATTGTAATGGAGGCAGTAAGCTTAATATTACTATCTTATCTGAATATCAAACACCTTAAAACATAAAATAGAACGATTATTTTTCTTTTTTGAGGTGGTGGTTTCCAGTACCAGGAACCAAACTCGTGACGTTGCGCTTGCCAGGCAGGTGCTGTGCCGCTGAGCTAAATCCCCAGACCCTGAATGATTATTTTTCTTAACCACCATGGATATCCTAATATTTGAATCCCTGTAGACTGTTAACAGATGATAGGTACATATTTTTACATTGCAATTAGAGATCAAAACCCTACATAACATTGCTACATAACAATCATGATGACATTTTGTAACATATCTAATTTTTCATTTTGACATAACATAACTCTTTTAGCCAATCATCTCTATCTAATATATAAGAAGGTTTTACCTAATTAGTTGTACTTTAATGGAATGTACATCACAAGTTTTTGTTAAAGGCAGAAATATGAATCAGAAAGAAAAGTCTTATCACAATAAACACTCTCTGTTTTACATTTGGGGGGGCCTGTACATCTGAAATCATGAATACATTTAATACACCATGAGGTTAACATTACTGAATTACCATACACATGTGAAAACCTTTGTTTCTTAATTTAGTTTTGTATCAAGAGCTCCTTTTGGGAGAAAACCTTATTTTATTTTTTCTGGACAACTTTATCTTTTGACCATGATCAAATTATTGGGAATGTCTCCCAAGAGACTCTGGAGACCACTGGGGGCTCCTCATTACTAAACAAAGGTTGGCCACACCTCTATTCACCAACTGGAGTCCTGTCTAATAGTCTCTCCCCCACTCTAAGGAATTTTTGTTTAATTATCTTAATTTTTTGATGAGCAATGAGTAAATCAATTTTGATATCACTTACACCAGCTGGTAACTCAGATGAAAGCATGATTTTAAGTCTATAATCCAAATTGTATTATGAACAAATGATAAAAGAAAAATTGTTGAGCTCAAAGTAAAGGGGAACAGCTGTTCACAGAATGACAGACAAACACATAAACAAGTACACAGAACAACAAACATCTTTACAAAACTAGAGTGCACCAAAACATATTTTTGACCAAATTAAATTACAGTAACTCTATTACAATTTTAGAAATTTATAATTTATGTAAAAAGACTAGTCAGATTTTATTGTGAACTAGCACAGATCTCTTATCAGAAAAATTTTGGCAGGAATAGAACCTTTATCCATATTTTGCAGGAATATTAACCTTTATGAATATGAAAATTTTGTATTTTATTCTGTCTTAAAAATACTGGTAACTTTCAGCTCAGTTATCTCTAGATACTCTGTCAACTATTTACACTTTAGTTTTCCATTTTGTCCATTACTTCAAAAAGCCCCAGGTCAAATCTAGTTCATCCTTATCTATCAGCTGTAGAGCAGTCTCTGAGGTGTCACTGTCACAGGATTGTACACCAGCTCCCCAAAAGGTAGAAACAACTTCTTCTCCAGTTCTTAGTTCATTATACAGCCAGACAGCATGCTTAAGCAAAACACAAACATATTCTGGACCCCAAATTAGCTTTTTTGGCTTTAACTGATTGAACTGCCTTTCTGTTGTTGTACTTCTATATTTTGTAAAATTTAAAAAATTTAATAGTATATGTTGCCAAGTGAAGTGGGAGGGAATGAGTCCCCCTTTTGTTTTTGTAATTTGGTTTTGATTGTACAATGAGAAACCTGTATCCTATGTGTTGGAAGAGGAAGCCAGTATGTAATCTTCCTTAACCTAAGATGATCCCTTTGTAAAAACAGAAGCAAATTGAATTAACTTTTCTGAGGAATAATGGCAATTACTAACAACAGAGAAATTAGCCCCCAATCTAGATGGAACCAATTAGTATTTGAAAATCATTCTAGACTGATCTGAACAGTTTGAGGTAATTGCCACATCTATTTAGAGGCATCTGCAAGTTTTATGTTGGTAATTCTTTCAGAATCTTGAAATTTCAAGAAACCATTTTTACCACATCCTGTCATACAAATAAGAATATTGCTTTTTATCAGAAAGAAGATGCTTTAACCTAAAAGTACTAGATGGAATCCTCCCAGTTAATACCCATAAAATTTATTTAACAGTAACTTTATGGCTTCATTAATCCACTTATAAGTCATCTCTGTATACATTTAATTTTATATTCTTGTGACTAAACATGATAGCTGGTTTGTGTTTTCTAGGATTGCAGGACATACCCTCTTTCTGCTTTCTGTGATTTCTGAATCCTGTTACAAACTAATAATCTTTGTCATAATTTCCATTTTCCATATACTTTCAAAGAAATTAATTATAAGGACATTTTTAGGATCCCTCTTCAAAGAATCAATGCAATGTCTAGGAGTAAACACACAAAGACTCTTGGGATGTACTTGAAAAAGGTCACTCAACTTAGTTTGGCTAGCTAAATTAATTACCTCTAAAAATTTCAAAACATAAAATCTGCATCTAACTATAAGATGGACACTAATTGCTGGATCAGGTTGACGGCAGAGGGAATTTTATACCACTTAGTTACTAGCTAGAGCCATTATGTTAGAATAAAACCATTCCTGCCTGGATACTCCTTGGCAAGTGTCAACACTAAACAGTAGCTTATTGCTTTATTGTCTGATGCAGCACCTGGGGCATGAAGTCCTGCAGGAAGCAATATAGCTCAGGGAACAGGCCCTGCACATCCTGCAGTGGGGTGACCATGAGCATCCTCTCTGCCTCGGACACGCTTGCTACAAAGGTCATGAGGGGCTCAGCCCTTGCTCCCTCCTCCTCGTCATGGCTACCAGGTCCTACCTGCTTCTAGGTCACCTGGGCTTTGGTCATTAGCCACTCAGCCCATATCACCATCCTGGCCCTGCCGTTGCCCCTGCCACGTGCAGTGCCACAGGGTGCAGCCCCAACTAGTTGGGCCCTGCCATGGCCAATCCAGCATTGGGTGGCCCTGTCCTTCCTCCCCAAGGCCCAGGCACTGGATATCTACCACCAGCATGTCCACTGGCTGGAGGTATTCTCATGCCTCATGCCCATGCTGCCTTGATGGCCTCCACAACCATCTGCTCCTTTGCTTCTTGACCAAGGTTCTGTGCATGTCCCCACAGTGCTTTATCCTCATCCTTGCCATGCTCCCATACCCATCTAGCTTTAGTCTTTTGCCAGCTTCTCTCTGGGCTGCCTCTTACATCCTTGCCCCAGGCCTTGGCCTCTTTGTCCCCTGTTGTATCTGGCACCACAATGGGTTCTGTTGCACTCAGACCAGAGTAGCAGTGAGCTGGGGGAAGAGTGCTGTGGGCATGGGAATGGGAGTAGCCTCGAGCAGCAAGGTGGGAGGACTTGGCTACCAACAAGGCAGCAGCCCCCTGTCACAGCCTTGGGCAGAGCAGCGCTGACACTTTAGGCTCTGGCAGTAACTGGCTGCAGCTTTTATTTTATCACCTTGGGGCTGGGTGAGTTCCTGGCAGGCCCTCAATAGTCCTGCTTTATTCTTAGGAATGGGCTCTACTGCCTGCATTCCCCTCATAGGCTGCACATGGCAGTTATTGCCTCTGTAGCCACAGCCAGTAGCTTGGAGCAGGGGAAAGGTGACATGCACAACCACTGTGCATACTGGCTGTTGCTTTTGCTCTGGCTGCTGAATATTTTATTTCTGCCCAGATTCCAAGTACTGGTGCCGTCCCAGGATGGGTGCCTGCCCCTGCATTTCTCACACATGTCTTGACAATGGGGGTGATTGGGGTCCACGTGGAAGTCTTACTGGGCAGGAACATTTAGTTTTTTTATAACTTTGACAGGTGATATCCTTCACTCAGTAAGCATTGTAAGATTTCTGACACATTCTGCAAAACTTTTTGAAGTAAACCTTGTTTGTGCCCTGGACACACCACACATATGCACTCTCCCAGCAGATGTTGCAATCCTTGTAGTGATAATAGCCATATATCTTTTAATGACCCCCCACCCAACTTTGCTCCTTTCTTGGGGCTTTATTGTTAGGGTCTGAGGATGTACATGTACCTGACTTTTATTTTTTATCTTGTTCTGGTACTGTAGTCTTTTCCATATGAAGCTATACCTTGTAAAATCCTAGAAGAGTTAAAACATCTAGAGATCATTCCAGGTTCCTGTACCTAGTAATGAAATATCCAAAATCACTATTTTTAGTGTAAAACCTGAAAGAGTTCATTTAAACTAGGAGGTATGATAGACATTGCAAAATGATAGGACAATACTGAAGGGTAAAGTGCAATTGGGATGTGGGAAAAGAGAACGGAAAGAAGGAGAAATTTTGTATGTATGTATATACAGGATAGTTAACATAGTTGTTCTACTGTTTTCTGTTTCTTTGCTGAAAGAAACTGTCAATGAGTCCTTGATTGATCAATATTGCATGTCTCTATCTATATTCATGAGAAACCGTTTTGAAGATATCAATATGTAATACAAGAAGCATTGTTAATTTCCTACCACTTTGTTTGTAACTCTGTATTGTCTGTACTGTTCTTTTGCTATTTTGTAAAATGTTGTCTGTTACTGTTTTCCTCCTTTTATTTTGAAAATTTTAAAAATCACTATTTTTAAAGTGTTAGAGATTAAGCAATTTCATCACCAAAATATGTATAAAAATAATTGTTGAATCTTTTAGGGGAAAAAATTCCTTTTTCCAAAGATGACTATCCATCTTTTCTGAAGGAAACCTTTAAAAGAATTGCCACATTACCAACCCTACTTTGGTCTAGGATAAAAAACTCAGAGCAGCTCTGTGCATATAGTTTTGTAGCCAAGTTATTGGAAACAAAAGTCCAAAATTCAATCAACCATAAATAGAAGAAAATAAAACTAGCCCCGTGTATCTCAAGTGCCAACTTCTACCATATGGAGTCCCACAAATGCTCAAGGGAAAAATAACCAAAGAATCAAAGTAGAACCCAAATGAGTACGAATCACAGAAGATGGGGGGAAATTTGCTGAAGATTTTCACCCATACCTAAGAAAATGAAAATCACTCTGCTTTACACAGCTGGCTCCCAGATCCTGTAAAAGAATGTAAAAGTGTGATTTTTATTGATGTTATTAGTGCATTTACATTACACATCTTTTCTTCTCTACCCCTCCCAGCCAGCTCAACATCAGGCATTCACAATAGATCCCAAAAGGCTTTCATCTCCTCCTACACAACTGAAACAACTTGCAAAATACTATAAAGCATTAAATAGGCTAGCTTTGTTTACAAAACTATAGATTTTATTTGTTTTTATCCCCTCAAGTTCTGACAATTTATATAACACACTTGTCTTTAAGAAGACACACACAACCTTGATAGTGTAGAGAAATTGTAGAGCAATTGGAGCATTATATAGAAATTGTCCAAAATTACAGAGCACTGTTGCCTCATGGTTTTCAATTAAAGCCATTAACTGAGGTTCCAAAGGATGTACAATAGAAAAAATGTGAAAGAGTAGAGCAGACACACAAATTAGAACATGCTTGCACACATAAGACCTAATGAAAATCAGTCCAAGTCTAAAGGAAATTCACCAGAGATCCAAAAAGGAGTCAATTAAGCACACCCTTTCAACTATCTCTTGGTAGACTATCATGTAACTTGTTTTTCAGGAGGAAAGCATGTCTAGACATGGCTGGCTTCGGTGTGAGGCAAGCTGGAACCCGCACTGTGTGCTGGCAGGAAGCACTGTTTTCCCCCAGAGAACAGACCAAGCTGCAGAAGCAGCTTTGGGTGGCAGAAATTAACAACAGCTACACTTTATTTCCTGAGTACCTATTTCACAAGTTAGAAAACTGAATCTTAAAGATATTAGGTACTCAAAAAAAAAAAAAAACCATAAGCTAGTAAAAGGCATTGGGAATATAAACCTGACCTACCTGACTCCAAAATCTATGCTCTATACTCCACAACACCATTACTAATCTAGAAAGGTTTGTTCACTTATATGTGCACTGCATTGATATATTGTTATATATGAGACAGTGTTTCCTGTTCTGATTACCTGCTAACTTTTAGAGGCTGGGGGAAAGATCTATCTTTATGGACTAAGAATTATCCGGATCTAGGTAACTAAGTGATACTCCAACTGTCAGACCAGGCTGAGTAGGAAGTTTTACCAGTCTAGAAGAAGGAAGAGGATCACACTACAGTTTGAGAAATGGAGGCAAACGCCTGATGCTGAGACAGCTGGATCTCAAGAACAATGCGGGTGCCTGAAGCCCAATTGTGACATTCATGCTCTGATCTGCTTGTCCCCAGACACTCAGAAATGATGAGAAGTGGAAGGAGATCATGTAGTTACTGGGTGCTTATCACGGAGGGGAATAGTTCTATGAGGACTGTTCATCTACTTTATCTTATTTCAGGACCTAGGAAAGCGAGTAAGTCTATCCATGAGCAAAAGCATTGAGTAAACAAAGCTGACCCTAAATTAACCTCTAACAAGTAGAACTCTTTTATTTCTTACCCTAGTTGGAAAACCATAGTATTAAAGATGATTCTAAGGCATAGACTAATAATGGCACAAGTTTTGTATGCTAAGTGTTTCACTTATCTGTTGCTGTAGTGGTAGGGCAAGAGAGACTCCATTTCCTTTTTGTAACTGCAGTTTAAGAGAAGTCACTTAAAGTTCACTTAAACTGTAGTTAAACCCTCTCCCCTTGGTTAGTCAGAAACCAGAACAGATTTATAATGGGAACAAAACAAACAAGACAGATTGAGAAGCAGATTAAACATTAAACCACAATGCTCATCTGGAATCTTGCTGACTGACAGCTTCTGGGAAAGGTAAACCTTGTGATAATTGTGTGAAACACTTGTAAAATTCCCCAAAATAAGGTAATGGTTACTATGGAAACCTAAAATTGTACTTAAACTGAAGGTGAGATCCAGATCGGGGTGGATATCTTCTCTGGCTCCTGGTCAGAGACTGTCCGTCAGCCGTCCCTTCAATACAGCTTTGTTCATTCCTGCCTTTTCAGTCTCTTGTGAATGCTTGTTTCATTGGACTCACTTGCCATATCAGTAGATCATCACAACATTCAGTGGTTTAAAACCACAGTGATTCATTATTTTCTCCGTGATTCTGTGAGTTGTCTGATTGATCTGAGCAGTCATTCTGCCCAGCCTTGTGCCAAGGTCCCTCACTTGACCGTATTCAGCAGGGAGCTCAGTTGGGGCTGAGGCAGCCAGAAGCACTCCTCACCTCTAGGGCCTCTTTATTCAAAAGTGAAGCCCACCCTTAAGGATATACCATCGATGGAGCTATATTTCCTATTGGTCAAGCTAACTTCTTCAATTTTCCCTTTCATGAGGTAGTCTAGTTAGCACATCTGCCAGCTGTATTCTTGTGAGTTGTTGTGCAAAGGGAGGGGCCTTGAGAAGGAAATGAAAGAGCTATCCAATCTTATCACATCTCCCAGTTCATGTCTCCTGTGTGAGTTACCTTTCCTGTCACTGGAACACAATACCTGACACCCACAACTTAAGGAAAATTCCATTTGCTCATGGTTTCAGTCCAGGGTCAGCTGGCTCAAGACATCATAATAACTGGTGAAACCACTGTGGAAATCAGTTTGGAGATTCCTCCGAAAACTAGGTTTAGAGGTCCCATTCAACCCAGCTATCCCCCTGCTGGGTATTTTCCCAGAAGATCTAAAAACATCATATCACAGTGATATATGTGCACCTATGTTCATAGCAGCACAATTTGTAATTGCTAAAATGTGGAAGCAACCCAAATGTCCATCCACCGAGGACTGGATAAGAAAATTGTGGTACTTTTATATAATGGAATATTACTCAGCTATAAAGAAAAATAAACTTGAGGGCTTTATATTTAAATGGTCACAACTAGAGACCATACTCATAAGTGAAATAAATCAAACATACATGTGCAAGCACCGCATTGTTTCACTAGTGTAAATCTTGAAAGAGTTAATTCAAACTCGGAGGTATGATAGACACTGTGAAAAGATAGGAAATCACTGAAGAGTAAAGGGCAACTGGGATGTGGGAAAAGAGAAGGGAACGAAGGAGAAATTTTGTATGTATGTATATACGTGACAGTTAACATGGTTGTTCTTCTGTCTTCTATTTCTATGCTGAAAGAAACTGTCAATGAGTCTTGGGTTGACCAGTATTGCATGTCTATATCTGTTTTCATGAGAAGCCACTTTGAAGATATCAATATGTAATACAACCACCATTGTTAATTCCCTACCACTTTGTTTGTAACTCTGTATTGTCTGTATTGTGCTTGTGATATGTTGTAAAATGTTGTATGTCTGTTAATGTTTCCCTCCTTTTATCTTTAAAATTAAAAAAAAAAAGACATCATAATAGAAGGGGTGGCAGAGCAAAGCCACTTAGTTTATGGTAGCCAGAAAGCAGAACAGGAAAACAGTGCCAGAGAGGAAGAGGCCAGGGACCAGACAGAGACCTAAAGTTACATCTCCATGATTCACCCAGCCCAAGTACACAGTATGCACCTCCAATCCCCAGGATAGATCCCAAAGCCAGTCCAGGTGACACCCCATCATAACTACCAGGTCTCCAAAATGTAGAAAATGTCTCCTATAGATCTAACAGCAAGGAGCTGGCTTCTAGGAATAATATGGAAAACACACAGACACCAAATCCTTAACCTCTAATGTGATAGTATTTAAGATGAAGCTTTTGGAAATTGGCTGGCATTAGATGAGGTCATGGGGTGAGACTGTCATGAGGGTCTCAGTGGCTTTGTCAGAAGGGGGAGGTCTCACTGTCTCCATCATGTGCAGACACAGCAAGAAGGCAGTCTCCTACAAGGAAAGAGAGGACCCTCAGCAGTAGATAGATGTTGGACATCCTAGCTTCCTTAACTCTAAAAAGTAAATGTATAAGCTGGGCAATGTGGTGCACTGCTGTAATCCCAGCACTCAGGAGTCTGAGGCAGGAGGATCGTTGTGAGCTCGAGGCCAGCCTGGGCTACAAAGTGAGCTCAAGGACAGCCTGAACTGCATAGAGAGACCCTGTCTCAAGAAGATAAATAAATAAACAAACAAACAAATCTGTATTGTGCAAGTCATTTAATCTACATGATTTTGTAACAGCAGCCTAAGCAGACTAATGCAATCATCTTTCACAAAATGAGCCATTGGAGTAGGTCTCTAAAATCCTTTTCAACTAAAATCCTTTTTATATTCCACTCTGTTATTTCTCAAATAAAGATATGTTATCAAGTAAATATTACCTTACCACTACTAATGAGAACATTCAAAGAAGACAGATATAAGTCATCTAAAAAATAAAAATAATTTCAACTCCAAGGCAAGAATTTTGAAGTCATTTCAGAACCTATAACTATGCTTCTGTTTATTAAGACTTCAGTGGCAGGCAGGTGTAATCAGTTAGATTATTGAGGACAACAACACTAGTAATGAGATGAAAATAAGTAACAACCATAGGTTTCTTCAATGAGCAACAGTAGAAAAGAAATTCTCAAGCTTACATGGAACATTCATCAAGATATACGTGGACCATAAAACACACCTTAGAAAAATCTTGAAAGAATAGAGACTATACATGTCTTCAGTCAGACCACAGTGGAATCAAGTTATACATCAACAGCAAGAAGATAACTAGAAAATCCCCAAATACATGGAGATTAGACAGCATACTTCTAATTAAGTATGAAGAAATCTCAATAGAAATTTTAAGATACCTTGAACTAAATGAAAACAAAATGTCAAAACAGGTAGGTTGCAGCAAATCAGCACTTAGAGGGAACATGATAGCACTGAATGCATGTATTACAAAAGAAGAAAGATCTAAATTCAATAATCCAAGTTTCCACCTTAGGAAACCAGAAATATAAGAGCAAATTAAATTTAAATCAACAAAAACTGTATAGATAGATAGATAGATAGATAGATATAGATATAGATATAGATATAGATATAGATATAGAGAGAGAATTAGAATAAGAGCCAGCTAAGGTATCAGTAGAGAAAATAAACGAAACAAAAAGCTAATTCTTTAAGAAGATTAATTAAATCAGTAAATGGCTAGCAAAGCTAAGACAAAAAGAGATACAAATCATTAATATCAGAAATAAAAGAGGATACACCACTATAGATCTCATGAACAGGAAAAGGATAATGAAGGAATACCATGAATAACTCATGCCCACAAATTTAACACCAATGAGCAGGGCCAATTCTTTGAAAGATACAATCTTCCAAAGCTGTGTATGAGGGAATAAGAACTCAAATGAGGTCTATATCTATTAAAGCATTTGGATCAATAATTTACAAGCTCCAAGACAGCAGGAGGTCCAGAAGATTCACAGGTGATTTCTCTCAATATTTTTAATATACATTTTTATATTTTAAAGAGAAAACCAATAAAAATGATGATACAGATGAATTTTAGTAATGTTTTCTCTAGATCTGTGAGGTGTGTTAATGGTATTTGGATCAGGATCACATTAAATCTGTATAACAGTTTAGACAGTATGGCCATTTTCACAATGTTGGTTCTTTCTATCCACAAGCAAGGAGTATCATTCCATTTTCTGAAATCCTCTTCAATCTCTTTTTTCAGAGTACTGTAATTTTCACCATATAGATATTTTACTTCTTTTGTTAGACTGGTTCTTAAGTATTTCATTTTTTTGGATGCTATTGTGAAAGGTGTGGTTTCCCTAATTTCTCTCTCAGGGAGTTTGTTGTTTGTGTACAGGAATGCTATTCATTTTTCAGTGTTGACTTTGTATCCAGCTGTGCTACTGAATTTGGTTATTAAATCTAGAAGTCTTTTGTAGAGTTTTTGAAGTCTCCCATGTAAAGTATCATGTCATCTGCAAATAATGATAATTTCACTTCTTCCTTTCCAACTTTATTCCTTTTATTTCTTCTCTTTCTTGTCTAGTTGCACTGGCTAATGTTTCCAGGACTCTATTTAATAGGAGTGATGACAGGGGAATCTTTGTCTTGTTCTTGATTTTAAAATTAAAGCTTTCAGTTTTTGTCCATTTAGCATGATGTTGGCTGTTGGTTTCTCATAGACGGCTTTTATCAGATTGAGGTAAAGACCATCTATTCCAATTTTCTGTAGGCTTTTGTCATGAATGAGTGTTGGACTTTATCAAAAGCTTTTTCTGCATCTACTAAGATGATCATGATAGCTAAGATTACTGTACTACTAACTTCTATTGGCTTATTGAAAGGAACAGGTAATGCTTAATTGATCAATTTACATGCCTATTTTTTGTAATCTGAGCAACTACTTTGAAAATAAAAATATACAGTATAATAACCATTGTTAATTTCCTATTATCTTGTTTTGAAATTGTGTATCTTTTTTATTTTTAAGAGAATAGAAAAATACTAAAAACAATACAGAATTTTAAAGCAAAATGATAGGAAATTAATGATTGTTATATTACATATTGTTATCTTCAAAGTAGACACTCAGATTACCAGACATAGGCATCCCAAGTTGATCAAACAATATAAGCACTAGCTATTCCTTTCAGTGAACTAACAGAAATTAGTAGTACAATTATCTTAGTTACCTTGTATGTGTGTGTGTATATATATATTTTTTATTCTTTTCCTTTCTTTCTTTTCTCCTTTCCTCCAACCCAGTTGTTCTTTCCCTTTGAGCAGTTTCTTTCTCTTTCACAATGTCTATTGTACATTTTGGGTTTTATTTACTCTTTCAGCTTCTCACACTAGGGAGACAATATAATATCTACACATGCAAGTCTGATTTATTTCACTTATAAGTATGGTCTCTAGTGGCATTCATTTACCTATAAAAGTCTTAAGTTTATCCTTCTTTATAGCTGAGTAGTACTCCATTGTATTAAAATACCACATCTTTTTTAACCATTCCTCAGTTGATGAACATTTGAGTTGTTGCCAAGATTTAGCTATTACAAATTGTGCTCCTATAAACATAGGTGCACATATATCATTCAGATATGGTATTTTAAATTCATCTGGAAAAATACCCGGGAGGGGAATAGCTGGGTCAAATGGGACCTCTAATCCTGGTTCTTTGAGAAATCTCCACACTGATTTGCACAGTGATTGCACAAGTCTACATTCCCATCAGCAGTGGAGAAGAGATGCTTTTTCCCCACAGCCCTGCCAGCATTTATTATTGGTTGACTTCTTGATGATAGCCATTCTTTCTAGGGTGAGATGGCATCTCAGTGTTGTTTTAATCTGCATTTCTTGAATGACCAATGATATTGAACATTTTTTTCATGTATTTATTTGCCACTTATGCTTCTTCCTCTGAAAAGTGTATATTCATCTCACATGCCCATTTTTGGATTGGGGGCCTAAATTTTAAATTTTGAATTTTGGGGGCCTAAATTTTTTTAGTTCTTTATATGTTCTAGATAGAAGTCCTTTGTGTAAGGGGCAGTTGGTTAAATTTTTTCCCAAGCTGTGGGTTTTCTTTTCACTCTGTTGTTGATTTCTTTTGAAGTAAAAAAAAAAAAAAAACTTGTAACAACATAAGATCCCAGCTACTGATTCTTTTGAGTACTTCCCATGCAGTTTGATTTTTGTTCATGAACTCTCTGCCTATTCCTATGTCATCAAGATTTTTGCCTACTTTCCCTTCCAGTAGATTTACTGCTTGTCTTTTAATATTTCGATCTTTGATTCATTTTTGACTTCAGTTTAGAGCATAGTGATAGACATGAGTCTAGTTTTAGTCTTTGGCATGTGGAAAACCAGTTTTTCCAGCACCATTTATTAAAGAAGCTACCTTTCTTCCAGGGAATATGTCTGGCCCCTTTATCAAAGACAAAGTGGCTGAGTGTGTTTGTAGTTATGTCTGCATCTTCTAATCTGCTCCACTGATCCTTAGGTCTGTTTTTTTGCCAGTACCATGCTGATTTTATCACAGTAGCTTTGTAGTAGTTTCAAGTTAGGGATTGTAATACCTCCTTCCTTGTCTTTGTTGCCCAGGATTCTCCCAGACATTTAAAAGAGAAATTATACTAATTCTCAACATATTTCCTATAGAAGAAGAAGGAGTACTTCCTAACTCATTCAGGAAACCAATATGACCTTAATTCCCAAAGCAAAGACATTAGGAGAAACAAAAACTGTAGACCAATATTTTCATGACCATGGATGCAAAAATTCTCAGCAAGTTATTCTGTGAATATCAATAAAATTTTAGTAAATTAAATCCAAAAATATGTAAAAGGAATCATACCCAACAACCAAAGCTGGGGATGTAGCTCAGTAGCACAAGTGCTTGCCTGATAAGCACAAGATCCTGAGTTTGAGTGCTGTTACCAAAAAAAACCACCCAACAATAAGATGGGACTTATCCCAGCTATGTGAGATTGGTTCTACATTATAAAAATTAATAATAATATATCACAGCATTGGGTTAAAGTTACCTTATTACAATAGATGCAGGAAAAACACTTCATAAAATCCAATACCTATTCATAATTTGGAAGAAACTCTCAGCAGATTAGAAATAGTAGAACTTCCTCAACTTGATAAACAACAGTTATGAAACCCTACATCTAACAATATATGCAATAGTGAGAAGCCAGCTTTCCCAGGGAGCTCAGAAACAAGTGAGGATATCTTCTCCTGCCATTGCTTTTCAACATCATACTGTAACTTCTAGTTAATGTAATAACTCACAGAGAACAAAAGGCATACATAATTAGAAGGTCAAAATAAAACAATATGCCCTTGTATGACATGATCATGTATATAGGTTATAACAAGAATCCAGGATACATGGGTAATATGCAAAAGCTCATTGCTTTCCTGTATATCAGTGGTGAACAAGTAGAAATCAAATTTTTAAACACAATGACATTTACATTCACACCCTCCCTCCAAAAAATTAAATACATACAAACTTAACAAAATGTGAGCAAGATACATATGAGAAAAAATACAGAATTCTTATGAATAAAATCAAGATCCTAAATAATTGAACTATTCCATGTTCACAGGAAGATGAATATGAATTGTTTCCAGCTTGATGAATCTATAAATTTAATATAATTGCAATAAAAATCTCAGCAAACTATTTTGTGGGTATCAATAAACTGACACTAAATTTTATATTGAGATGCAAAAGACCATAAATAGCCAATACAATGTTGAAGGAGAAGAACAAAGTTGGAGGAAAGTCTTTACCTGACTTCAAGCTAAAGTAACCAAGGCAACATGATACTAGCAAAAGAATGGACAAATCTATCTATGGAACAGAACAGAAAACTCAGAAATAGTCATTATACAGAGTCCACTGATCCTTGACAAAGAAAATGTGATACAATGGAACAAAGAAAATCTCTCATGAAATGGTGCTGTACAAAAGTGGATATCCCCATGTCCAGAGAGAGAGA
>NW_004955496.1:2203660-2230278 GCF_000276665.1 Chinchilla lanigera | reverse complement strand
GTAAACTACAAAGCTATAAGACTCTTAAAAGATAACAGAAAAAAAATATATGTCCTCAGATCCAGCATGACTTCTTCACTATAAAAGTAAGGTACAATCCATGAAAGAAATAATGGATAAGCTAAACTTCACTGTAATTGAAAGCTTCTGCTCAGTGATGGCCAATGTCATGAGAAGGAGGAGACATGGTACAGACAGGACCAAATACTTGCAGATGACACAGCTAATAAAGGACCACAATCCAAAATAAAGAACTCTTAAATTTCAACAATAAGAAAACAATCCAATTAAAACATGAATCAATAACTTACCAAAAACCTCATCAAGGAGGATATATGGATGGCCTGCATATGAAAAGATGTTCAATATCATGTGATAAGAGAGATGCAAATTAAAACAACAATGAGAGCACAACACACCTGTTCAAAGGACCAAACTCCAGAACACTAACTGTACCAGATGCTGGTAAGGACATCGAGCAATATGGCATTCCTTGCTAGTCAGAATGGAAAATGTAGCACCACTTTGGGAGACAACAGGGCAGTTTCTTACAAAGCTAAACACACTCTTATCACACAATCCAGCCATCAATCTTAAGAATTTTAGAAAGGAGTTGAAATCTTACATCCACACATAAAAAATTGCACATCGATTTTTATAGTCATTCTATTCACAATCACCAAAACTTGGAAGCAACCAAGATGTCTTTCAGTAAGTGAGTGGATAAACTGGCACATCCAGACAATGGAATATTATCCAGCACTATAAAGAAAAGAGCTATCAAACCATGAGAAGACACGAGGAAACTCGTGCACACAAGTAGGTCAAAGAAGCCAATGAAAAACATGACAAGCTATGTGACATCCAGAAAAGGCAAAATTATGGATACAGTAAAAAGATCAGTGGTTGCCAGAATCTGAGGTAAATAGAAAGGGATACATAGGCAGACTTCAGTATCTGTATGATACCATAACAATGGAGCGTGTCAGTATATGTTTGTCCAGACCCATGAAACAGACTACACCAAGAGTGAACCCTAACGTGAATGATGGATTGGGGGTGATTCTGATGTGCCCATGTGGTTGGAGCACATTATTAGAGGTTGGTAATGAAGGAGGCTACTTATGTATGGGATCACTTAGGATATGGAAAATCTCTGTACTTTCCTCTCAATTTTACTGTGAATCCAAAACTACTTTTTAAAAATCTTTTTAAAAAGCTTTATGAAAGAAACTTTCAGAGCCTATTAGAGTCCTTCATTTAGTATGATTTAGAAAGAAAGTCATCAATCTGCTTAGAGAACTTACCTTAGAATCTCATATAAAGGGTACAAAGAAAAATGAAAGAGTTGTCTAAAACAAGGACATCTTACCAATTAATGCATAATTTTTATAATCTGATGGTCTTTTAACATGATTTTCCCCCTTTTTATCCCTCCCCCCTCTCTCTCTGTCTCTCTCTCTGTCTCTCTCTGTCTCTCTCTCTCTCTTTGTCTCTCTCTCTCTTTCTCTCTTTCTCTCTCTCACTCACCTTTCTAAAAGGGTTTTTTTTTTGTAGTTTCATGACTAAAATTAAAACTCTTTTTTTCTTTTTGTTTCCACAAATGAGGAAGATGACATAGTGACACAGTAGCACTCTTAAACAATTTTTATTACCTACTTTCTTCTTTAAACAATAAAATACCCATAAGAATATATTTAAAAATCCATGTTAAGTTCCAGTTTGATGACTCAAGAGTTCATGCAGAAAAAGCTGCTTTTGACCCTGAACCTTTCTAATGCTAAAATCATTGCATGAAATCAGAAAGGAAGGAATTAGTGGTGATTGAATTTTTTCTCTCTTTTTGCCATTTCAATGTAGAGACATTATTTCTGGTGTGAAAAAAAGTCATTTTTCCAAATTACCACATCAACAGCAAATCCCACAGAGATCATAAAAAACAGATTCTTTTCAAAGTCTGCCTAAATATATCCCAATGGTGTCAAAATAATTTAGGGTCCTAGGGGGATATTATACAATAAAATACACAAATAAAATTAACTTGATTTATCAACATAGAAAGGCCAAATGTTTACATATCGAGGGAGATTGGCAGCCAAAGACTCATAAATCATAAGACAAAGAGGAATTCTGACACAAGCTCTTCCAGCCCCTTACCCTGCCCCTTCGGATGCATGCCCTTCATTAGTTTTCCCCTTGAGTATAATCAGCAGGCCGAGCCAGAAAAAAACAGGAAAACTGTAGAAGCAAAGGGGTCAACAGTCACTATCCTCGTCTTTAACTGAGCACAGTACACAGCGCAGGGATTTACCTAAACCACCAGAGCAATTTGCATGGATTTTGTGGTAAATAGTGAATAAAGGGTCGACTACTCGTTCCATCTGTATGGTTCCGGGCATTTGGCCGGATGGTGAGAGCATGGTAATGAAAACGTAAGACACCATCCCTGCCTGCCCTTTGAGGAGCTTTGAAAGGAAAAGAAAAAGGACGGGTTTGATGTAATTTGAACATCAGGAAATATGACGGGTTTTTTTACAATAACTTCCTCACTTGCCTTATGTTGTGAGCATACAAGGCATGGATGAAGTCTTTTTTATCTTGTTGATAGGTTGTGTATCTTTTGGAAATAAAATATTCTGGCATATTTACACAGATAGGAAAAAACATACAAGACACAAACAAATGGCCATTTAAAAATATATTCTGTGTATTTTCCATTTCTAATATGGTGTACAATCTTCTAAAGACTTTTCACTACATAAAAAGTCTTGATTTTCTTTTAATTTTTATTTTTTGATAACCAGCCTTAAAATATATCCAGACATGGCCGGCCGGTTTCTTGGGGGAGACAGCATGCAGCAGAAAACCCAGGGCAGCAATACTAGCACTGCCACATTCGCGAGTGCTGGAATGAAACAGAGCGTGGATCGAATAAGTGCTGCGTGCAGCGTGGGCTGGAGCTCTGCGCATCCAGGGTGCAGCTCCAAATGCATCCAGAAGGACAGCGGGAAATGCAGGTCTTCAGACCTTGGGCCTTGGCCTATTGTCCTCGTGTTAGCACTCTGATTCTGCAGTGTACACATGGGTAGATGTGTGTGGGCGGAGAATGCTATACTTTGCCTCTGGTGTAGTTCCTGATTCATGGTTCTTTCAACCCTGCTCCTGGTAACTGTTTCATCCCATTATAATTCAAAGGGCTCTGTGATCTCTTCAACCACACTGTTCAACCACACCTTCTCCCCTCAAGCCACGGCCTCCTCTGCCACCTTATTGAAAACCATAACTCCTTCACACCAACGCTCTCTTTCTTTACCTTGCTTTATCTTTCTTCAAAGACTTATCTTCTCTTACTCTATGATTTCTCATGTATTACATCAGATCCAGTAAGACAAGGATTTTATCTCTGTTACTTACTGTTGTATTCGCAGCACCTAGAACAGTCTTTGGCACATCGTCAGTTTTCAAAAATTACTTGCTGATTAACTGCCTGAGAATGAAAAGTGTCCAAACCACTATACAGTGATCATGAAGATGGCTGTACTGTAATTGTGATAATATATCTGTACTCAGTGAACTTGAACTTTTCTTTGGAGCCTGAGAATGATGCCAAAACTCCTTGGCTTCCCACTGAGGTTTGACTGGTCCTCTCCTGTTCATGGTTTCACTCTTGCAAGGACATCCTTCTATCACCCTCACACCTTTCTCTCCCTGGATAACCCTAAAACTCTCCGATCCTCTCCCCAGCCTCTAGCTGCTGGAACCTTCTTGGCCAGCACTTTCCATAATCATCCTTGCTCCTACCACTTGCCTGTCTCCATGCTACGACAGGGTCTCCTCATCTGCACATTGATGACATGGCCTTTAGGTGTCACAGTCCTGAGTCCTGGGTCCCTTTGCCCATTGCCTTGAAATCATGAGTTACCTAGCTACCTCCTCAACCAGGCTGTAGCACGAGGACTGATTTATTTACACACAGTCAGCACAACACAACAGGACTTGGGTGAATAATTGAAATGAACGGAGGCTGACACAGTATCCAGTGATGTCGATTGAGGCAGGTGGTTCAAGGGAAACTCAGGGAGTCCAAGACCTGGGTTCCAGACCCAGCTCTGACCATGATTCTCTAACCTGTACAGTGAGAGAACTGAACCAAGGCACAGGCCTCTTCCCAACCCATAGGCCAAGGAGGCACAAAGCATGGGCCAGAACCCAATGAAAGCAGTTATTAAAATGTCAGGATCCCATGCCCCATCTGCTGGATGAACTGGAGAAAAACCTCGAAGCCTCTTTGAAGTGGCAGTGAGGGAATTAGGAGCAATTGTGTGTGACCAGTGAAAGAAAGAATTGAAAAATGTACATATTGTTTGTTAAGAAGTAATGACTTAGCCGATAATTGAGAAAGCAAAGCAGATACTGACAGCTGCATGGCCATAGAGGAAAAACACATGCTGCTACTTGGGGCTCCCATGGGTACCACGGAAGGCAGCCCCAGCCACCCACCTGCTAGCACTCATGCTGTGAAGTCCCTGCCACACAGCCCAGGCTGTCCCCAGTGAGAATCACACGTGGAAGAAGTCAGGGGGTGGCACTCCCTGATTAGGATAAAACCAATAAGGCTTTTGGCATAGGTGCTGTCATACACATTTCTGCTCCCTTGCTCCTCATTTGCTTTCTCCTTCTGCTTCCCTACCCTCCCCTTCTCTTCCTCTCCTCCTCTTCTCTCCTTTCCTCTCCTCTCCTCTCCTTCTCTCTCTGTGTTTGCTCTGAGGGAATGATAAAAGACCTAGTCTTAAGGACACTTAAGTAGCCTATGGAAAGGCCCACAGGATAAAAAAAAAAACTTGTAGTTTGTGACCAACAGCCACGGGTGGGAAGGAGCACCCCCAACACTGATCAAGCCTTCAGAGCAGACCAGCTGCCACCCTGGCTGGTGGGCGGGGTCCTCACCAGAGACACGGAGCCGGGGCACCCGGCTTAGCCACCACCCACTCCTGCCCCACGGAAACCAGGAGAGGAGAACAACAGAAACAGAGGTCTGAGGTAGGGAAGGGAAGCAAAAGCATTTTCTCAATTAAAATCTTTGGCAGCACCTTTCACATATTGCAAAATTGGACTAGAACATTATTAAACAAAGAGATATTTATCCAATGGGGACCACGTGTTAGAAAGGGAGCAGAAAAGCAAGGATGGAGATACAGCTACAGAAGGGAATGGTCATCTGAGCTGGGTCATCTGAGGCATCCAGGTGCCCACACAGGCTTGTGACACCCTTATGCCCTAGCAGGTGTCACAGTCCAAACTAGTGACTCGCTGCTAAGAAATCAAAGTCCAGTTTCTAGCCTTCATGTCCAAGTACATCAGACTTTTAACTTGATTGAACTGCATTTCCACAACCACCCTAGAGAGTTATAAACTCCCCTCCAACAGCATCTCAGAACACACAAATCTCTGCACATCTAGGTTTGGTGTTGTGCTTTGTTTTGTTTTGATTATCTTTCTGTTTCTCCCTAAGCTTACTTTATTCAGCTTCTTCAGGTAGGTTCATCTGTTTTGTGATAAATGTTTGGTCTTAATTTGAGAGAATAGACTTTCTATAAATGTCTTACTTATTTTAAGCTTCTTATAGTCTTATATTTCTTTAACTTGCACTTATTCATTACTTTTTTACAGATATAATTCCACTGATCTTGGTAACGGGGAATTGCAGGTGGGGAACTGTAATAACAGTTTAAAAAGCAAAGTTCCAAGGAGGTGTTAAGGCAGAGCCATGTCTTCCTCTTCGTGACATGACTGGTCCCTGCTTCCTACCTTGGACGCAGACTGAGCAGAATCAGAGCACCTGTTTGTGTGTGAGCTGCACTTGTTTGTTCCGCTTTAGATCTTTATCAAAGAAGTACCCCTGACAAAAAATACTACGTGTGCATTAGGACAGCAAATAATGGATTATTTATAATCATCTGCAAATGTCTAAAACAGAAACAAAGCCTAGAAATATTTAAACTAGTGCTTATCCACTACCTGGGTCTGCAAGCGTGTTACTACCAGAAGCAGCTAAAGATCAAATCTTCAGCTCTTGAACATATTTTGCATGATACTGTTACTGGGTTTTGGGATGCTGGAGTCTGCTTCTGGAGGTGCTTTCTAAACTCTTTTTGTCCTGAGCGGAGAAGAGTCAAGGTAAGCGCAAATGGTAGCAAAGTTGTATGAAAGGTAGGATGAGAAACAGGCTCTGCAGAACTAGTTTGGGCCAAGTAAAAGCAGGAAAAGAAGTGCAGCCTGTAGCAAGAGGGCTGCCACTGTGTAAGAGAACAGAGTGGCAAAAACTTAGAGTGGACTTTCATTTTCATATCACTCACTCCTCATGCTGACGTCAAGTTGAGGCCATCCTATCAAAAACCTGCTGGAGTTCTTACAAGAAGTCCACGTGCAGGGCTTTGCGAACTCTGGGCATGTGTCCTGGGATTTTATAGTCATTAGCATGTCACACATGCTTCCCCAGCCAGCTTTGCCATGTGCCAATCTCCTGTCTCAATACTTTCTACATAATAGGTGCTCAGTAAATCTTTGTGGAAAGGAGGAGGAGGGCAAGATGGGAGAAAAGAGGAAAGGGAACATAGAAGAAGGGAAAGAAGAAAAGAGGGAGGGATATAGAAGTTCACAGCGAGGCACAATGCACCTAACAATACACATAATATAAGACAGATGATTCTTTTCAGCTATTTGGTCAATTTGACTCAAAAAGGATTTATTAACCTTTCTCTCTGGGCTCTGCAGACTTCAGCATTATGCGAAATTACTCAGCTCTGAAACATATGTCTCAAAACTATATCACTCTTCAAGGTGACGAATTATTCATCCCCTGTGTGTTGGGAGGTGGGGTAAGGAAGACAACAGTCAGGGGAAGGTATCACCCTAGCAAAGCAACACAAATCTCTCTCTATCCCCCTTCCTCAAAAGCCTCCCAACTTTAGAGCAATCCTAGAGGCTAAGGAGAGGGAAGCACATGCATTTGCTTGATCATTTTTGGTGCTTGTGAAAAGGAGAAAAAAAAAGAAAAAAGAAAACACTAAATATTTTCCCCAAATGTTTTGCATTCAGTAATACCCAACCACAATGTGCCAAGCCTTTTTTCCCTTAATTCTTCAAGCCCATATGTATTCTAAGGGAAATGTAACCCATGTGTCTTTGATTTGCTTACACTTAAATCATTATAAAATGTTAAAATTTTTAAAAGGATGTCCAAGATATCTTTTGTCTTCCTCATGATCCTCCTTCAGGGTGCTTAAGAATGTAACATTTTAAGTGGAATGGAAATAGAGACCTAGATGATTAATAAAACTCAGGACTTTCTAAATAGGTTTTATCTCTGTGTGCAGAAAATCATGAATGTATTCAATCACGAAGAATGAAAAAATGAGTAGAATTCTTACAGTAAAGTTGCTAAATTTACCTATTTCCTTAGGATATCATTTAGCTCTTTGTCATTAGGTCTACTGACCTTGAACTCTTCTATTATCATCTCCAGGCTGCTAAAGTAAGAAGCCTGAAGTAGTACATGGAAGATGAAAGTTTCTGCCAATATGCAGGGCAAGGTAAAAGGCAAGTGAGCTTTGGCAAAAAGAATCAGGTTCACGATTTCGCCACATAACGCTCTCTACCATAATCAGAGATAAGCATTTGTCACGTGATGGTTTCTGAAGGAAGGTCCCAAAGGAGGGAGAGTTAGGGAAGACAACCTCAGAAGCTCAGTCTGCTAGGTTCTAGGGTATGGACTCCTTGTGTCTGAAGCAGGACAGCCCTGAGGTGATTAGGGCAGATACAGCCTGTGACTGCCCCCTCCCTTCCTTTTGCCACAGGCTGCCTCTCTGGGTTTGGTGTAGTTTGGTTTGGTGTTGTTTTTTCAGGGTAATCCTTTTCTTTAATTTTATTTTCATTACTGCATGTTTGCAGCACACAGTGACCACATTCTTTTTTTTTTTTGGTTTTTTGGTTTTTTGTTTTTTCAATGACCACATTCTTTGAGGGGACTTGGTGCATGGATACAGCACATCTCCATTCCTTTTCCTCCCTCTCCACCCATTTCTTTGCAGACTGTCTCTCGGTGGTGACACTGGACTGGAAGAGAGGGAGAAGTTCACAGTGAGTCTGCAGGTTGGAAATAAATGCTTCTAAAGGATTTAAAAGAAAAAGTTTGCATTCCTTAGTCCACATGGAAAATAACAAAGCAATAAAGCAAAACCCTGTTGACTACATCTGTTATTTTAAAAGAAAAACAAAGAAACAAAACTAAAGAGTTTAAAAGCTGTTGCCCTAAAGGCACCCAGAAAGGAGGCTAAGTCCTTCAAAGTTAGAGCAGAAAGTGAGCCTGATGTTTGCTGGAGGAGGAAATACAGAGTACGTGATCAGCACTCCTTTGCTCTTGCTCAGTGATGGCAAACCTTTTAGAGACCGAGTGCCCAAACTACAACTCAAAACCCACTTATTTATCACAAAGTGCCAGTGCTGCAATTAAACCTGAATACTGAGGTTTCAGCTTAGAAAAAACAACTCCTACATTAGAACAAAAACACAATACAGCATTTAACGATACAAACAACCCACTGTGGTATGCGTGCCATTGGTTTGCCACCACTGCTGTAGTTTGTCATTTGTCTCCTAACAAACCAGTACATGTCTCACCTCCACGTAGCCTCAGGTGTAGCAGCTCTGTCTCTATAAGGCAGTGCCCCCGCCTTTCCTCTTTCCCCAGTTCTTGAAGTGCAAGACCTCAGAAACCTTTGGCACAGCCCAGTCCCTGGCTACGCAGGAGGAACAGCGGGGGCAGAGGCAGCTGTGCACATCAGCAACCATCTGGACTGAGTCATAGATTCTGGCATCTCATGCAAAGAGGAAGCTGCAGAGACATCCGGAACGCTCTGTCATAAACCTAGTTTCTGACCTAGACTTATGACACAGAATTTATTTTACCAGGAAACAAAAGTCTTGATTTATTCTCAATTATCTTGATCCCTATCAGGACAAGACTCCTGTGTGTGTGTGTGTGTGTGTATATGTGTGTGTGTGTGTGTTTTGAGGAGACTTACAATTATGAATCATAAAAGTTAGGTTACAATTATGAATCAAATTATTTGTGATGAAACAAGAGAGTTATGCATGGACGGAGGTTATTTCACGTACTTGGATGTGGTCCAGCTAATGTGGTCCAACCAAATGGTCAGCCCTGTCTAGGTGGAAATTGAAAGAAAGAATATTCCATTTGACTCTCATTTTGCACTAGAAGTTAAAGAAACTGAAATTCCAGGAACAAGAATTTGGTTTCAACAAAGTAAAATTGATTCCTTTTGGAAAGTTTGATTCGTTGAGAAGAAGCAATGAAAGCTCTGCCAATGATGATTTGGTTGGCATCCTCTATGTCTCTTTGGACTCAGGGGTCTCTCCTGAGTCTCAGCTCCAGAACAGTGTTGTTGGCTGTGCCTGCCTTCTCTTCTCAGGTCTCTTCCTTCTCACAACAGGCCTGTTGCTACTGCCTCACCCCATTTCACAGCCCCCAGCCTCAGTCTTAGACACCTTGAAACCATGCATTGAGAAATTCATTTGTTCCCTTAGTTTTGATAGTCCAGGCTGTTAATCCAGATCCACATTTCTATCACCATGATCTTCTCTCCAATTCTATGAGTATCATTGCTCCTGAGTTCTGCATGGTCAACAGTCGAATTGAATAGTGTCTGACTCAGTACCCTCATTGATGGTTCACAGTACCCAACAGCCACAACTTAAGGGAGGAGAGGTTTATTTTGGCTCCCAGTTTGTAGAGGTTTCAGTCCATAGTCAGATAGCTCTAGGGCATCAGGGACACAGAAGCACATTGCAGAGGAGAGTTGCTCACCTCATGGCAGGGAAGCCCAGAACAAAGAGAGGAGCCAGGGAAGATGAACCTTCCAGCCTACACCCCCAGTGACCCACCTCTCTCAACCAGAACCCACCTCCTGACACCAAGTCCAGCTATAAGCCCCCATGATCCAGTTACCTTCCAAAAGCCCTGCCTTTGAGCTCCTAAGGCTTTGAGGAGACAGCTAATACAAACCATAACCAATGGGCTGGTCTCAACAGAGTGCAGTCAGATAAAAATTTAATTTTTTTCCACTCCTGTCTGTGATTACTCTCTAGAGAGATACTTCAGCCAAAAGAGTCAACACAAAGTAATGAAAATGTTCAGACCTTTCAGACAGGCTGGTCTGGTCTGAAATTCTCTCTGGGCTCTGAGATGCCCCCAGCCCGCAGGAGCCACAGTAGAGACAGCAACACTGCATGGAGAACCACACAGTGGGATTCTTCTTGGAGAGTCCTGGCATCTGCCTATTGCCCAGCACGATTGCTAGCAGCACTCACTTCTGCCCTTAAAATGCCCCTGGTCTGGAATATAAATTGTGTAGTCACCTTCACTGTCCAAGTGGAACATCATCCTCCAGCTAACCCCTCCTATGTCCCTTTCAGGTCCCACTGTAGACGTTTGCACTGCAGACCCATGTTCCCAAGCAGGACAATCCTTTGGATGCTTTCAAGATGATTCTACCTTGGAGACATGTGGAAAGATCCTGATGAAGGTGGGGCCATTCAGCCTCTAAATTCTGACGTCCTCACTGCTGGTGGAAGCAATCTTTCCACCTCAAACAGAAAAGGCCCACCTAGCCCTACTGGCAGTGACCTATCCAAGCCCAGTGGAAGTGAGGGCTCGACCCCAGTTGAAGTGACATCCTCTTCCAGCAGTAGCAACATCTCCACCACAGAATATTGGCCCGTCTCCGTCCATCTGAGGCCTTCACTCTGAGTCACCCGAGGAAATGGTAATGGCCTCCCTTGTGGCACTTGCCATGCAAGACAATGCTGTTTTCCTCAGGAACTGTTTTCTCAAAACCTCTCTTGGATCCTAGACCTGTAACTGGATCCAAGGCCCACAGAAACCTAAAATTGAAGCAGAGCAGAGGCCCATGAGGAAGAACATTATACTCCCAAAACCTCTCCAGTCAGAACATCTGAAACCTCAAGACTCTACAGTAGGTCTATAAACAATTCATATGGTTCAGTGTCTGATAAACAGCTCCCTTCTTTCCTACACAAACTCAATATTCCATCCATTTAGTGATGGAATGGTGGACAACTTTGATAAAAACCCGTTTTCATAAAGAAGAAGAGCTAGAGATACAGGATATGGTTGACTCTGGGATGACAAAGTACCGGCCCCCTGCTTTGGAGTCGAGGTTTTCATCATTCAACCCTGAGTCTGTTCTCCTGGAGGAACTCTCTCATCCACAGCTCTCCTTGGGCCTAGCTTCTGCTTCTGGGCAAACACTCACCCAAAGTGGGGATTGACAAGCACACCCTCTATGAAAGTTTTGAAATTTCTTAAGTAGCATTTGAGCCACGAACATATCAGTCTCCAACAAAGGCATTGCTATCATCAGATCATGCCTTTCTAGACTGGTGTGTCCCTGAGGAGGATGGATTTCCTCAAATACTCAGTAAACATCACATCTACTTGCTTCTAGTCAGCTATGGTCTGTGTACCAAAGCCACACCCAGAACTATTTCTTAGACACACTAAGAAGTGGCATTTTAAAAAGACTTTAAAGAATAAGTCCAATAAAATTTCTTTGTTGAAGGAAGTGACTCACAGGAAAAACCAAATTAAAGGTGTGGTCCTCCCATGGAGGCCAATTAACTTCAAGGTAGCCAACGCTGGGAGATAGAGATAGGGAAACAAGAAAGCAAACAAATAGTCACTGTGACATTTAATTAGCTCAAGCTGCTTTAACAAATATGTTTTTCACCTAAAATAGCTTATTTTCTTTTCTTCAGACTTGTTTTGTAGAAACACCCTTCCCCTCAACATCCTTACCAAACACACAGAAGTTCAATTTCTTTCCCCACATGAAGGAAGTTTTTAACCACACAGTAGCTATTCAAGCGTGTTATGGATAACAACTCTGTGAGCTTTTAGTTTTGTTCAGTCATGATTAAAAGTGACTTCCACAGATTTAAGACCACCCATATTCCTGGGAGGAATGGAGAGAAGATATGATACCAGCTATTCGTCCCTTCTCATCTTCAAGTCTTTCGACTTTAGGATCCAGTCTTTATTATTCTGCCTATGTTCCACACAGTCTGAGTTGTGCAGTGTTGGTAAATGCCTAAGTTTAAATAAAGTAAAATCACTTTTCAATTAAACTATGAGAATTAGAGCAAAAATGCATAGTAGTTAATGTGTAATCAAATCTCACAGTTGATGAAAACTAGAAACATGGAGAATGCCACACCTCACCTTGCAATATGGGATAAGGTAAATAATTGCTAATGAGGAAAAGAACTTAGATCAATTTTTTTAATCTTCTGGAAGTTCTTAAAGTGGATTGAAATAAAACTTTAAACACCAAAAGGAAAATTATTTACAGTAATCCCTCTTTGTCTACAAGGATACATTCATTCCAAGACTCCCAGTAGGTGCCCGAAACTGTAGGTATTACTGAACCATCTATATTTTTTCCTTACATAATACTTATGGTAATGTTTAATTTACAAATTAGGCACAGGAAGAGAGTAACACTAACTACTAATAAAATGGAACAATGATAACAGTATACTGAAATAAAATTTCAAGCATCAATATCCTTGCATTTTGGGACCATTATCAAGTGAAATAAGTGTTTCTTAGACACAGCACTGTGACACCATGACAGTCAATCTTATTATGAGACAGTTACTCAGTCAATAATAGGCAGGAAGCACAGCCATGCAGTTATGTGCCCAGTGAAAGGAGTATTCACATACCAAGTAGGAGAGTGAAGGCCACTGTGAGACTTTACCATGGAAATCACAATTGCATACAATTTAAAACACGTGAATTGTTTTATTTCTGGAATTTTCCATGTAACACTTTTGGGTCATGGCTGACCATGGGTAAATGGAACCACAGATGTGCTTGGGGATGGGAAGGCTGCATACTGATTTTGATAAACAATACAGATGGATATGAGAAAGATGAACTAATTTTTAAGAAGGGAGAAAGAAAAGACAGGAGGGGAGAGGGAGGAAGGGAAGGAAAGAGAGTTGGTTTCAAAATGGATGATAGTCTTCCTACATCTTATATATGATTAAGCAGACTCAAACCAGATTAAAATAGGATTCATGAAACCAACATTTATTGAGAGAAATTATATGTGATTGTATTAATTGTTCAAGAGCAGCTTAACTGTGATGCCTATGGATTTGATTCACAGTTCTTTGGTGAAGAGAGAATTCCACCCATATTACAGGAAGACATAAGAGAGTGCCAGACACTATTTCAGGTGCTGTTATTTTAATCAATATAGTCATTTTATTTCAAATAAATGTAGATATTTAACAATACTATCCAACTCATATTCTGCAGAATATTGGCAGAAGAGAAGTGATAAGAGGATTCAAACATTTGGCCAAGAAATTATAATAAAAGTACTCTTGGAACAGGAATTTGGAAAAGCTTTTCTTTTGGAAAAACATTATGGGAGTTGTCAAATGGCTGCAAAGGGCCTTTGTGAACCAGTTGAGATAAACTTTACAGGATGGCTGGAGCTCACCATGCAGACATGGTGGAAAAGAGGATTTCCCACAGTAGGGGCCACTGTATGTGTTGAGAGACCATGAGGCTTCTGAAATCACACACAGAAAGGTTTATTTGATGCAGATAGAGGCTGGGGATACAGCTCCATGGCACAGTGCCTGCCTGGCAAATGCAAGGTCCTGAGTTCGATTCCTAGTACAAAAAAAATGAGATGCAGATAGAAGCAACCAGAGTTAGATCCTGAATAATAAGTTGGTAATATGAATTACTTCAGGTAATTTGTAAACTACCAAGAAATGGCTTTTTTCTCTAACCAGTGGGTGGTAAAGGGATTCACGAGGGATTTGAAGTAGATGATAGCTTTTCCAATTGTAATTCATGTCACAGTGTAGAAGATGTCTGAGAGAAGCTAAGGCTGGAAACAAGATGAAATTTTATTGTTACTTTTGGGGCAAGAGAACATGAATGTGTGAATGAAATCATTAGTTGTAGGAACAGGAAACAAGGGAGAGACTTCAGATATACTCTCCTGAATACACTGGGAAAAAGCAGTCCAAATTAAATAAAAATTGAACATGAGTGTAAAAGGACAGAAGAGTCAAGAAAGACTCAATTCTTCTTACTTTATGATTGGCTGGGTTGTGTTAGCATTTAGAAGGGTGGAATATTAAAGGAAAACAAGTTTGAAAAGGACAAATAGCACACTTTTCAGGGATAGGCTGATTATATGCATGCCAATAGTTAAGTGTGCTATATGCATGCCAATAGACTGCATATGCCATCAGATAATTGGAAATGAGGACCTAACAATCAGGACATAGAAGTGAAATGGGAAAAGATGGGAACCAGAAGTACAGTTGAGTACAGGGAAGTAGGTAAAACAGTCCTAGCAGATTAGACAAAAGTGGTCTCAAATAGCAGATGAAACTCTTCTGGGATAATATACCAGAGCTGATATTCTGATGCATTGGTTGCCAGTGATTGTTTACCTGGGTCTCTTGTCCTTCTCCACTTTCCTCCTATCTTCTTGTCCTCAGACTATGCTTTTCTATACTGTATAATGGTCTTTAAAGGGAGGAAAATCTGAGTGCTCTGTTTGGAAACACTTAGAAACTCTGATAAAGGATTTGATGAAAAAGAAACTTGAAGCTAATGATTAAAGCGCATACGACAGTTAACTGTTCAGTTTTACTTACACAGATAACTAAGCCTTGCTTATTGAAAAGACAAAAGCTTTACTAAAATCTTCTAATGATATCTGAACCCTTAATTTTTTGAATGAAAGACTAGGTTCTCTTCATTTTCATAGAACACCATGTGGTCACTACAGCTTGAGGAAACCAGCTACCAATTTATTTCTGCTGGGAAATGTACAGTAATAAACAAACTTCTCAGTATTCATCAACTCTGAAAAAGTGCACTGGTCACCAATTAAAGGGACCAAGTCCCTTTACTTTAAACCCTGAGATACATTTACACCACCACACAGAAGACTGAATCTTGTCTATCCCCAGCACCTAGCATACTGCCTTGGATGCAGTAGATATGCAATAAGAAAATTTTTGTGTCCTGCAGCGCTGTTAATCTTAGTCTCCTACAAAGTCTGAAAACACAGATAAAAATGAAGACAAATTTGTGCCCTGGGCTCTGGTCTAATTGCCAATGGAGTCTTTGCCCCCAACTAAAACCTCCTGAACCTGGCCTTTACTGTCTGCATTCTTACCAGCATCCCCGTCTTCTGAGCTCCAGCCAAAATGTCCCATCAAGCTCAGCTTACAACATTCTATGACTTCTCTAGCCAGCATCTCCAAACCTTCCCAAACTCCTCCCACAAATGAGCTCCAAAGTATTCTGAGCCATATGATCAGTCATAGTCACACCAATGACCCCACTTCTCTGGCACTAATTTCTGTCTTAGTCACTCTCTGTTGCTGATACAAAATATCCAACACCTGCAACTTAAAGAAGGCGAGGTTTGCTTTGGCTCATAGTTTCAGTCCATGGTCAATTAGCTCTAAGACAGAAACAGGTGGCAAAGGGGCCTGGCAGAAGAAAGGTGCTTGACCTATGGCAGTCAGGAACAACAGAAAGAAAAGAGTTGCTGAGGTCACTCTTCCAAGTCACAGTCCCAGGGACCCAACTCAAACCAGACCCCACCTCCGAAAAGACATTCTACTGGTTTATTGAAGCAAACAGTTATTGCTTAATTTTTTTTCTTTTTTTCTTGATCAATTTTGCATGCTTATATCTGGTAATCTGAACAAATTTTGAAGACAACAATATGCAATATAACAACCGTTGCTGAATTCCTACCATCTTGTTTAATGAAGCCCTGTATCATTTCTAATTTTTGTTACTATTTATTCTTTTTTTAATTGTTTGATCACTCTTGCATTCTTACATCTGCTAATCTGAACAATTTCATTGAAGATAACAATATGTAAGATAACAACTATTATTAATTCCTATCTTCTTGTTTTGAAATTGTGCATCATTTTTATTGTTTTGTGTTTTTTTTTTTTGCCTTTGTTGTTATTTTTATGGTTTTTTTTCTCTTTAAAATAAAAAAGACACTCAGCTATGAACTCATCAAGGCATGAATCCACTGTTAAATACAGCACCCCTATTATTCAACCTCCTTCCACATACATGAAACCTTTAGGGACAATTTAGATCTAAACCAAACAAAAATAAAAAGAAGATAATAAATAAGTGAAGAGACACATGAGAAAATAATTTTAGGTAGTTAATAACAAAACAGGATCATGTGAAAGAGAGCAAGTGAGATCAGAAACCTACTTGAGTTTGGAGGGCTGAAAATGGTTGTCTGAAAATAAGATTATTTGAGCTGAGACCAGAATACTGATAGTAACTGTCCCTGAGAAGATGTGCCAGGAAAAAAGAAAACAGGAAAGCTTTTCAAGCACAGGCAACAGCTGGGGCCAGTGTCTTGGGCAAGACTGATCCAGGATTTCTGAAGGAACAGAAAGGCCAGTGTGGCCAGAGCAGAGTGAGCAAGAGGGAGAGTTGTATGCAATTCTCAGAAGATGAGAGTCCAGAGAAATCTAACAGGGGTCCTTCAGGCCACAAGAAGTAGTTTGAGCTTCACCCCATGGAAAATCAAAACACTGAAGAGTTAGAATTCTAATTATAGAACTGTGTCTAAAGGTCTAAAGGGTGGATGCATGGAATAAATTACCGACTGGAGGCTGAGAACCTCTGCCAAGTTTATCTCCATTCATATGCATGGAAGACTGCACTGGTACTAAGCAAGAGAAGCAGCACCCAGGTTGGAGATCTGGAACTTATACAAGATTCAGCACTTCCATCACTGCAGCAATTGTAACACAACAGGGAGAAAGCTAACATAAGCAAAGAGCAACTACCAGAGATCAAAGGAAAACGTCAAGTCCACCAGTTCTATATTTTTCCTGGTAATGGTACCCTGCATTTTGGTATCTCAGAATCTACAAAGAAACTACATTATCTCACTCAGTCCTTACATGCTCCCCATGAGGAGGTCTATGAAGGTATTATCCCCATCTTACAGATTCAAGACCACACAATCATGGATAAAATGCAGAGTCTCTGTTGGTAGTCCCTTGTTCCCTCAGTAAATTACACTACCTAACCAAATCCTACACAAACTACTCGCAAAACATGCAGGAAAATTACAGAACATATGGAAAACTGTTTAGCAATTCACCAGAGGCAACACATAAAATACCTTCCATCCATCTGCCTGAGGTACCAGGTAGGGTTCTGGTGTTTGGTGATTGAGGAATGAACATGCCCTGCAGAACAGGATATGGTAAACATTATCCACCTGACTTTATGAGGTTGATGACCTCACCACACATGAAAAAGAGAATTTCACGTCACTTTGGTTGCATAAATATGAACTAAAAGCTGCAATTTAAACTTCAAAAGCAGCCTCTTAACTCAACCAGAACAATCTTTTATGATTGTCTTACAATTCTTAAGAAACTTGGGAGATAGCCATCAAGAAAGGATGCTGGTAATAACTCTTTCTCTCCCTCTCTCTCTCTCTTTCTCATTCTTTCTTTTATTTTACACTTTCTTCAACAGAATGGAACAATATGAGCAATGAACTTAGAATTAGCAGTATAATGGGTCTTTAGGGAACAAATACATTCATTGTCTGCATAAAACTGAACATTCTATTTTACATATATCTTATAGGAAAGACTAGAAAACATACGGTAAATAGTTTTTATTGAATTGGTAGAGCATCTATCATAGTTTATAATGACCTTTTTCTGGAGAGCTCTTAGGTCATTTCTGAGGCAATCCCTAAACCAGTGTTTGTCTCTCACGGAAAATGTATTTAGTAGCTATATCTTGTTGATGACATTTTTTGAAATGGTGAGTATACAAACAAACTCACCACACACCAAATATATTTAAGCAAATACTTAGTGATAATATATGTTCTGAAAGACTTCATATTATATATGGATATATGTTGATCATGTGTTTTAAAAGCAAAATATCTTAAAATAATTTTTATGTTATATAACAGATCATTTGATTCATAAACTAATAACCTAATATAAAAATTCCAGTCTATGAATCACTGAGTCACTTTCATAATATATTCTTCAAGGGAAAGAACTCAAAGCTACAAAAGTGTTTCTGGATTTCTATATAACAAATTTTGCTTCCCTAGTAATATTTAACCAGACCTAGTAGAATTCACAAGATGATATGCCCTCTCATTTTTAAAGCATGTCCAGAAAAAGCATTATGTCTGTATGATCCCTGAGGACTACTTGCTTTTGACATGATTCAACTTGTTTTGTTTTCTAGTGTTGAAAGGAGTGGAAAAATTGATCCACTTAATAAACATTTCTGAAAAACATTAATATATAACAAGTGAAAGGGACATGCTTTTAAAAGTGGAGAAGAAATGAAGCCAGCTGTTGGGGGAATTAGTCTTCAGGGAAAAAAAAATCAACACAGTTTTATTTTGAAGCATTTCCTTAAAGACAACTAATGAACAATAAAGACTACTTTGGAAAAAAATAAGAAAATAAGTTTCTGTAAAAGAGAATATGAAAAGAGTAACCTGCCATAGTAATAATAAAGTAGAAGCCTGATGTATAAAGCACAATGTGCACGCTAAAAATTAGGTTCTACAGATAACAGCTGGTTTCCAACAGCAAGCATGCCACGGGGCCGTGAGATAAAGAAAAGATGTCTAAGCTCGGGATGTCTGTGTTCTCCCAGATCTGCCAGTAACTTAACAGAGAGCTTGGGGCTTCCATTTCTCAACCCCAGAATGAAGGCAACAACACTAGATGATTTCTGTGGAGCTTTACTAATTATTCTATAATATCATAGGAAAAATTCATGATTGGATAAAATAATGATACATCAATGACCACAGATAACGATTTGGAAAAATTCTTAGTTGAAAGTTGATAAATTCCCCAGTGTCCACCAATACTGCATAGCATCACATAATACCTCAGCTCATAAAGTCTTAACAAAATTATTACCATTTAAGCCCCTATTAGTTTCTAACTATGATTATTTTGTCACTAGAAAATTTGTTCCTCATCTCTAGAGTATCTGCAAACATGCTACAACCCCACCTCATGGAGATGCAGCCGGAGATTCACTCACCAGCAGGTAGGCGCTGACACTTTCCACGCATTCTCTCTCCAACAACCCTGCACAGCGTCCTCACTTTGTAATGTAGGTGAAGAAGCTGAAGCCAGGAAATTCATCCTGCTCAGAGCTGAGATTTAAGCCCAGTTCCAAAGATGATACATTTTCCACATTGCCTTTAAAAGCTATCCTAAAAACAAAGTTCTTACCATGATATCCGTTTGATTCACATACTTTCCTTTTATTGTTTTTGCTTATTAATCTGCAAATCAAAGAAAGCATTGATTAACATGATGATAAACCAGGTCATGTGACCCCCTGCATACTTCCTGGGCACAGTTTGAGAAAAATCAAGCAAAGACAGATATACAATCTGGGGTTTATGTCTTTCCTCAAGATGCAGGAGTCCTGGCCTTAGGCAAATCAGAGTGAAGGTTTGATGTAGTTGTTGGTGTCTGTGGGTTGGGTGGTTAGCTTTATTTTTCACATTGGGCTGTGAGCAACTCAGAGTTCCAGAAATCACTTTTCAAATTTCTCCTTCTTTTCTATTCTCATTCCCACTCCCACCCCAAGCCTTGAGGAAAACAGCTCTTTGGCTGGCTCCCAAATTTCACGCCCACTGGGATGCATTAGCAATTCTCAGTGGGGTGACAGTAGTGAATCTGGCTGATGATAGCTGTGCTGAGCAGTCTGTTGACCTACCTGCTATGAGCTCATCCCCAAACCATCATGATTTTAGCAGATGTTCAGACTCCACAGAGTTGTTGCCTTCTTCAGCCTCTGAAGCCAACCAGAAGCCCATGGATATCTGCTGAGCAATGTGGCACACACAGACCATTCAGAACCTGGAGAACAGCGTCTGCAGGACCTGCTACTGTTCTACCTCCTCACGCCCAACACCACACCACAGTGGCTGCAGATGACTTTCTGTGGTGATGTGGTGCACAGCCCTGGGAGCTGTCTGTGGGAAGAAGAGTGAAAAGAGAAAAGAAGATTTATGCTGAGATCAAAATTTGCCTGTGTACATGAAGGGGAGAATTTCATTATAGCAGATGAATCACAGTGATTCTGAAAAAGCTAAATTAACAGCTTCAGAGACCAGCACCCATTCTTCATTCATAGCAAAAGCAATAGTTAAGAAGATGATGTCAAAACACTTGCTAACATGTCCCTGAAACAACTTTCTCCAGAAATAAGAAGAACACATACATCCTGGGAAGCAGACCCTAAATGTCTCATGGGAATTAAGGTACAGTATCAAGCTTTGGTGACATTGCATTAGAGCCTGTAAACACCTTGCCAAGATGAGCTGACATCAGTTAATCCTGTTGGGATTATTTCATACTATTGCTAAATTTGAATGTGTGTTCATATACAAACATATGGCACATGTACATATATATACACATACTAATTTTCAGTTAAATTTGGAAATTTAAAAACTAAGGCATTCTACGTTCCAATACCAATTTTTGCCTCACCTATTTAGTTATTTTCTAAGTGCTTTGCTGTGTAGCCCAATGGATAGAAAACTCTTCTTTCCAAAGTTTTACTTTTATCTTCAATGAATATTTTTCAAATACACATTATCAAGGTTTTCAAATCAAGCATAAATACTATTGCAATGTGCTACTTAGAGGTTACATAACTGTGAAAATTATATAATATCTAGCCAAAGAATTCTGCTAGATGTCATAAATGAGCTATAATACAACTGCTTACATCTAGCCAGGAACACTTTCAATAATGCAGGACACTCTTCTTCAACAAAAATGTTTAGGTAGTATTTTGCTGTGGGATTATGTCTCTAATGACTCCCAGTCTTAGTTTTGTGACATACTGGTGAGTTTCCAAATGTTTAAAGCGTGGTATGAATTTTTCAAATAAAATATGAAATTATACTTGGAGACCCACTGATGCTTTGTAGTGTTAAATGAAATATGTACGCTGTAGATTCTTGTTGGGGAAAGTTTTACAAAGTCAGAAAATTCCTGAAGGGTTAGAAATACTAGCCTACAGACTGAGAGCATGTACACTTTAAGTCTCCACAACTGAAACAATGACACAAAGAAAAAAAATCTGTCAATAGGATTGTTGCTAAAGCCAACCAAAAGCATATTATTTTAGGTTAAATATACTTTCTTTTTTTTTATTTTAAAGATAAAAGGAGGGAAATATCAACAGACATACAACATTTTACAACATATCACAAGCATAATACAGACAATACAGAGTTACAAACAAAGTGGTAGGGAATTAACAATGGTGGTTGTATTACATATTGATACCTTCAAAGTGGCTTCTCGTTAGGTTAAATATACTTTCAACTTTGAACATTACTCCTAATCTATTCTGATCTTTCTTTAAGTAGAACAATTGCCTTTAGGAGTAGGTAATGGCATCTTCACATCTATTTGAAAATGCAATTAAATAGAAATAGAATACAGTACAGCTGGGAAATGAGTGATCCATTTTCCTCTCCCTAGACAAGGTCACACTGTGCAGCACACTCGAGTTCAGTGTGATACAGAAGTTAAGCCATAAATCCAATGAGAAGGAAGACTCTGGCACTCAAGGTATGAGCAAGGCCTAGTGTCAAAAGGCTTCACATTCAAGTTGCTCTGTTGCACTTAAAAACCCTTAGTCCTTATTAATAAATAGTCTCTCTCTTAGAAAAAAAAAATGTAGTGTTTTACAGACCAGATAAACAAAAGACACTGTCATTTTTAAACCAAAACATATTTAGGGGAAAAATGTAAGTGAAACTAATTTGCTACATATGTTTTATACATACAGTACATAAGGGGGTTTCTCCAACGCCATATGGAAAGCATCTGAACTTGTAAGACAATGACCTTCATAAATCACTCTAGGCTCCAACTCCAAATTATGTCTTGTTCCCTCACTCATGGGATAGCCACTATATCTCATATAAATTCATTATGTTATATGTGCACAATAATCCATTTCTACCTTTATAAGGAATGATGTCATAACACACAGGCAAGGTTTTCCATAAAAGGGAACAAGCTCTCCCACCATATGGGCCAACCTATAGCACAACTTTTCCAAATACAATTATGTTCCACACAGCAGCCATCCAAGCTGCTCGAAGAGAAGCAAATTAACAGAGAAAGAAATGAACAATTTAAGAAAATGGAGCAAAGTAAATGTGAAATATAACCTTACCTATTTTCACATACTTTCCTTGAATTTAGCTTTCATTTATACCCACTGAAAAGTAACCTAGTTATTTTTGTCTGTATTGAATCACCATCCACAGTCCTACTATGGTTTTCTCTTGATGAATGTTTCCACGACAAAGGTTTAAATTAAAGCAGCAGCAATATTTGCCACTGGTTGATGGAGGAGGAAAAGGGAATAGGCGGTGGGTCCATCCCACCTCCCATTGCATTTTCAACAAGAAGGTGCCTCCTACCAACTTCTTTCTTGCTCCAATCTTTCGCCAACTCTCTGTGACCAAGGAGCGCAGGCTTGTCTGTCCTCTTGTTCATCCATAACCATGTGGGAAAATGAGCACGGATGAGTCCTTCTTTTCAGTGCTTCAAAAACATTAAAGTTATTAAATCCATAACCGGAACCCAAAACCACACATAAACCTAGATAAGGACTCCTCTCCAGTGTTTTGAAACCGTCTCTTTTCTCACTTCCAATCTTTCACTTCAGATCTAGGATCAATCATGCAACATCAAAGAACAAAAAAGCCAACATAAACACTTGTTGAATGAATTAAATGAACATTGATGGATAGGATGAGGAGTTACAATAAGAATGATGACCTGGACAAATTACACCCATCTTAAGTGGGTGGCTCTGAGAACTTGGTGTATTTTACATTGCTGGTGGTAGAGTGCAGGCACCGCAAACACCAACCACACACAGGCTAAAAAATTACATCCACAGGCTGGCACAGGCCAAAAAACAGGAGCATGCTATCTCTGACTATAAGCTAAGATTTGCTGGAGAAGGAAAGCACAGCTGGAAATACAAGATCTAAATCAATTCCAACATATGTAGTTCCATGTGTTGTTATACAATGCAAAAGCATCAGTAAAAAAACTTCCAAGACAACGGGGCTGGGGATTTAGCTCAGCGGCAAAAGCGCCTGCCTGGCAAGCGCAAGGTCGTGAGTTTGGTTCCCGGTACCGGAGAAAAACCAAAAAAAAAACAAAACTTCCAAGACGAAATCAGAAGAACATTAAAAATCTTAGTAATAGCCATTTTTAATACCCAAATTTTTCATGAGACCACTGGGATTAGGATAATTGGTTGAACCTACCTTTCATCATGTTTAAAACAATAAGATAAAGAGGTTAGTATCTTAAAATATGTAATTACTGAAATTATACAGAAAAGCCTGAACACTCATATAACTGGTATACACCACAAACACACAGAATACTAAGTGTAAAAAAAGTCAATATACCTGATTTTTCTATTATAACTTGTATATTTCTCTTGAAAAGTCAATTTTCTAAAAAATGAATGTTCTTAATATTTGTTTTATTCAATTACAGTTCTATTAGAAAGGAAAATTCATCAACATTAGAAAGAAACAAGTTTGTATACAAATGCTATACTAAATATTATCTTATAAAAGTACTAACACCCCTACAAAAATTTTAAAACAGTACTATAACCTAAAATAATGTCAATATTGCTTTATGAATTTTATTTTGTTCATTGAACATAAATTTATAAGATGAGGCCTTCAAATACATCTATATGTTTCCATAACTGACCCCATATTTAATTTTACTTCCAAAATGTCCCACCATTTTAATCATTTGACAAAACTACTGCATCTTCCTCTAATTTTTTCAATGGGAAACATTGCAATCTAGATTTACTTTCTTACTACAAATAAGTAAAAAGCTGGACAAAAAGGTGAAAGAACTGCTTTCAGACATGAACAATAAATACAGGAATATGATTCTCTTGGAAAAGAAAAACAAATGAGGTAATCCTGAAATTGGCCCAGATTTTGTCTAGGGACAATTTTTAGAGCATAAACTAGGGAGACAGACTACACACAGTGATAGAAAATTTGCTGAGTCACAAATACACACATCAGAGTTAGGGGAGGCAAAAACTGCCTGGAATATGTGGGTCAGAATAATGAAGAGGGAAAAGCATTTCTCGAAATCCGCATCAGGGTTTCCTGAGACTTTGGCTGGACCAAATTTGCATCTCCAAGAAGTAAGCCACAGGATTCTTAGAAGACACAAAACTGATGATATTGAAGTTGCACAATTCAAATTGAAAATTCCTCATTATATACACAAAAAATTGAGTAAAGACCTTCCCCCCAGTGGAGCAGGATTTAAGTAGCCCTAGAATAAAGGCTACTATATTCTTCCCCCCAGAGTTCTTAAAACAAACCTTAAAAAAAATTGACATAATCCATAGGTAACATAACTTCCTGCCAGAAAAAAAGCACAACAATCCTTAAATATCACCAAAAAAATAATAATAATAAAATAAAATACCCCACAATATAAAATTTCTCAATGTTTGGCATCCAAAAAAAATCTAAAATGCAAAAAAAAATATTTTCTAGGCATGTGACCCATAACAAAAAGAAAAATTAATCAACAGAAGTAGAAATAACAGGTGATAGAATTAGTGGCTATTTTCAATGTGCTCAATATGCTGGAGAATTTAAATGAAATCATAACAATGAGAAAAGAAATGTAATATACACAAACATTTGACTAGAACTTCTACACATAAAAGTACATTATCTAAAATAAAAATCCTGCTGGATAGGACCAATAGTAAATTAGATATTACAGGACAAAAAATAGAGAATTTAGAAATGTGAAATTATAGAAATTAGGCAAATGAAATGCATAGAGAAAAGACTTAAAACAAATACAGTATACAGTAATACCCTTGCTCATGAACACTTCTGTTTCCAATAATTCAGTTCTCAAAATCATTCAACAAAATTTTGCTCCCATTCACAAACTCCCCATTGAGTGACAAACATAACCACAGCCATCTTCCCCACACAAACACAAACACAACTATCTTCCCCAAAGTCATAAAACAAATTAAGTTCATGAACCAAGGTACCACTGTATATGACTGCAGTTACCTGAGGACAACATTGGACAATACTGAGTGTTTTAACCTCTGTGTAGTTAGAGATTTAAAAAAGAAGGGGAGAAATAATTTTTCTTCAAATTTGATGGAAACTACAAGAACACACATTCTAGAACTCAATAACCCCCAAATAGGTTAAACACAAAGAAAGTGAAGACAAAATCAAATTGCTGAAGACCAAGGGTAAAGAAACTATCTTAAAATGAGCAAGAGTGAAAAAAATCACTTAATAGATAAGGAAGCAAAAATTAAAATAAACTATGCATGCTAGAAGACAATGCAATTGTATGTTTAATGCACTGGGATAGGAGAAAATCAACATAAACATATGCTCAGCAAACAGAATCTGAATAAATTTGTTGCTAGAAAATTTATACTGTAAGAAATTATTAATGGAAGTTCTTTGGACAGAAGATAATAGCAAATGGAAAATAACAGCAAATGGAAACTTGGATCGACAAAATGAATGAAGAACATTAGAAATGACAAATATTCATATGTGGGTAAATTTAAATTTTTTATATTTGTAAAAATTTCTTTAAAAATTAAATTATTTAAGGAGAAGAAATAACAATGTACTGTAGTGTTTGCAGTATATGTAAACATAAAATGCCGAGACCAGTAGCACAAAAGATGATGTAAAAGCAAAGTAAACTGCTGTAAGCTTCCTTCATTATAGGCAAATTGATCCAACATTTTAAAAGATAAATTGTGATGAATTTAAAAAGATGTGTGTTACAAACCCTAGAACAACTACTAATGACAAAAATACAGAGATACAGTAAATATGAAAATAATAGGAAAAAAGTAAAATAATTAAATAAGTGAATACTAAAAAAGCTCACACAAAAAATCAGAAAAAGCAATTAGTAAAGTGAATAATTTAATCATGAGATCAAAAATGTCATCAACAATAAATACAGTAATCCAAACATTCCAGATAAAAGCAAAGATTTTCCAGACTAGATTTTTTTTTAAATTCATCTATATCAGTTGCAATCAAAATACCTAAATCCTCCAAATAAAAAAATTCAGACTACATACAAAAACATACAAAGTGTGATTAATATATACAGTGAATATTTAAATTTTAAAAATATATTACAGTAAAAGAAACATTGCTAGTAATCACCCCCAAAATCCTCTCTTTTATATCCAACATACTTTTACCGTTGTTCATGTCACTTTCTGAAGCAGTTCTGGAGTCCTCTTTCCTGAATTTCTTTAAAAAGTATGATCACAGCTGTGATGAATGCTG
>NW_004955496.1:2200728-2202650 GCF_000276665.1 Chinchilla lanigera | reverse complement strand
TCATTTCAAATTAAAAATATAAAATAAAATAAAATGAAACAAAATAAACTTTCTTCCTTTGTTCTTGCTTCCTTTTAGACCTGTGGCCCTTTCTCTTTCCTTCACTTTTGTAGTCTAGTTTCTCAAATGTGTAGCTGAGATCTTTTGGCCTTTTGGAGGTCCCATAGTACTCAGAGCCATAATTTGCCAGTGAGACAAAGGCAGACTTGTTCCTCAGAGGACTCAGCAGCTGCACAAGCTGCCAAATGGGAAAAACAATGTTCTTTATGATAAAGCTGGTTTTGACCCCATCCAATTCTCAGTACACACACCTCCATTAGCAGAGAGAAAGGCATCATGAAGCTCGTGAACTTTAAACTTGAGGCCCTTCACATACACATGAGGGCAAGGGCCCATAACATGTTCACACGACTATTTTCTAGACTTGAAAAATATATCAACCTAGGCTGCTATCTCAGTGTAACTAGATTACCGTCTCTATCCTGTTAGTTTCCCCTCCATCACGTGGCTCTCGTATTAGGCAGCATTTGAATGACCACAGGCATTTTCTGAGATCCAGCCAAAGGAAAGTTGAGTTGGAAATACATTTAGTTTAAGTGTATTTATTTATGTATTATTTACTTTCCTATCTTACTGTCTCTGTCTTTATTTTAAAACATAGAAATATACTAAAAGTATACTGCATTGCTATATCTTTTTCAGAATTCTGTTATGGCTTGTATCTAAATGTCCTCCCCGCAAAAGCTTCATGCAGTCATAGGTGGGGCTTTTTAGAGGTGGCTTGATCTAGGGTTTGGGCTTCTGGAATGAGGACATGATGCTGGGATTGATTCACATCGTGATGCTAGGATTCAGGATGTAAGTGCTACCCACCTTGAAGGCGGGTAGCCTGGGTAAGATATAAGGGAAAGAAAGAGCTATGGTCTTGCTTGATCAATAGCTTGGTTTGCTCCCTTCTGCTCACCATGGACCGTTTCTCCTCTGCAATGCCCCTCTGCCATGTCACCCTGCCTTGGAGCCAGCTGACTATGGACTGAAATCTCTACAAACTGTGAGCCAAAATAAACCTCTCCTCCTTTAACTTCAAGTGTCAGGTATTTTGTCTCAGCAACAAGAAAAGTAACTAAGACAAATTTCCAAGTATAAATTTTAGAAATGTACAAATAAGCAAAGAATGCCTTCAACTTAGATCTCAGTATGTTTGGTTATTTTTATGAAATGGTGTGTAATAAGTGGTAAATAAGGGAGAACAAGAAAAGAGGAATTATAGAGGAAGTGTTCTAAAGGTTTCATGCTCTGCTTTTTTGATGTTTTTGCTTTTATTTTTTTGGAGATGCTCTTTTCTGTATGGAAATCACTTCAATAAGTAAATAAATAAATAAACTAAAAAAATTTAAATAAAATCGTAATTTTTTTTTCCTGGAAGGAAATGATTTCAGAATTTGTCCTTGATAAGAGCAGTTTAAGATCAGAGGGACACATATTTTGTGTGTTGACAATCACTGTATTATATATTCAGGTAGGCTGATGAAGTTTTCATGGTCTAGTAAGTGGCAGAAATAGGATTCAAAACAAGGACTGCCTGGCTTGGATGTTAACGGTCTCAACAGAACACTGCATTGCCTTCCTAGTCCAGTCTCAGGCCCCCAATTTACATTCTCAGCCCCTCACTTGTACTTGGTGGTCTATTCTCAGGCACACACTCATGTCTGCTCCTTCCCTTTCCCTTTCCAGGCTCCAGCACACTTGTCGTCCACCACTGCCTTGGTAATCACTGCACCCTGCATGTCCATCCATGTACCCATGCCAGAGCAAATCCCTGCTGGTACTCTTCCCTCAGCATGAAATGGTCCTGTTCATTACCATCTCTACTCATTTTTATTAATTTCTTTTTTATTTTAAAAATTTTAAAACTGACAAAA